>NC_066622.1:136467601-136668840 GCF_025201925.1 Gopherus flavomarginatus
CTGAATTGATCACTTCCCCTTTGTGGTCAGTTTCTGTGACTAATAATGCTTCGCCACGTTGGAACTTAATGAACGTTTGTAAAGTGCTCTGCAAGCCTCCAACGGAAGGCACTGGAGAAGGGCAGCTTCAGTCCTATTAGTAAAGTAATACCAGGAAACAATTCCAGCCACCTTTCTTCTCCACGCTTCTTCACATTTTGAGGGCTCTGTTAAGACTATCTAATCTCTTGCCCGAGCTTCCATTGTAATGCTGGGGAAAACAAAACCTAGCAAGAAGAATCCAAGGCAGGAACGGGACTTGACTTTGAAGTTAATACTGTAGGCTACAAACACTGAATGGCACAGGACAAAAGGAGTTGGAACAGCCTCATAGTCCCTCAAGTCCAACATCCCATCTCTCACCATGGTCACTGTGGGATGCTTCCAAGAAAGGTGACAAACCCCGGCTGAAACACATCTGGCCAGTGGCACAATGCCACCCCATGGGGAAACCCCACATGGCGATTAGTTTACAGCTTGATGTACAAGGATACAATGAAATATCATGTGATTTTTTTTCTTCCCTGGGCAGGTGAGCTCAAGCCATTAAATTCAGATCTGGAGTCAACGGGGCCAGGATTGCAAACCCATAATTCAAACACTCTCAAGGGTGGGGTATTCAGATCTGGAGTTTTGACTCCACTCCAAAGCTAACCCTCGCTTAAGTAACTTCAGAATCTGTTCCTATTACTAAACATCTGCTTGACAAAACTTAATAAATTATTTGCCTTGCTAATTTAATGTGGCAGGGAGTTCCAGAGGTTAATCACAGATTGGGTGAAATAATCTTCTCTATCCATGGCAATAAGTTTCCCGTGCATCAAGAGAGGATATAACCACCCTCATGGGGAAAGGGGATTTCTACCTCGCTCATAACAGCCTGCCACATATTTTCTGTCCCATTGCAAGTGTTCCACACCTGTCCAGATCAGGTCCAACAATGATTCGTTACACTTAGCACTGCACGGCATTAATGAATCTTTGCCCTTAGTCTTAAGTAAGGCCCTCAACAAATACCTGACATCAGATTATTTAAATCTTGCACTCACACCGAAGGGACTAAATTCTCTGTTGGCATAAACAGGTCAAACCTCCAAAGCTGAATCCAGGCCTATGCTGGGAGGATGGAGGCTAACAGGGAACAAGGGTGATTAAAGTCCAGCCACAGAGCAAATGCCGCTCATGGAGATTTTGGGCCAGATCCCATTCCCGCTAAAGTCAATGGTAAAACTCCCATTGATTGCAAAAGGAGCATCAAAGTGGCAACAATGACTGTGTTTCAGCATGCAATGCTCCCTCCATCTTGCTCTCCGGAGCCAGGCTATGTAGAACATTGCATTCTGGTAGATGGAGTTCCACTGCTGTGCCAGGGGCAGCTGCAAATCCACATCATTTTGGTAAGAATCCAGTACAGTGAACAGAGCCTCCTGTTTGGGAAAAAATTGGGGTCTGACCCCCATGTTAATCTCCTTGCCTTTTAAGCTAAGACAGGGTAGGGTGACCAGACAGCAAGTGTGAAAAACTGGGATGAGGGTGGGGGGGCAAGAGGAGCCCATATAAAAAAAGCCCCAAATATCGGGACTGTCCCTATAAAATCAGGACATCTGGTCACCTTAAGTCAGGGCTGCCAGCTTCCCCCCGGGTGCCTAAATCCAGTCCATTAACCTACCTGTGCTCAGTTGTAAAAGTGTCCTCACCAAAGAGATGCAGCACCCAGGCAGGAATGCTTCTCTGATGAATAAGGCCCAGGACTGGGAGCCAGCAAATCTGGGTTCTGATCCCTCTCCTACTGCTGGCTTCCCTGGCTGAGTCTACAACCCAGCTTTTCTGGGATTTGGCCACTGTTGCTGAGAGCAGGTGGCCTATGCTAAGCCTAGTACACTAGTGCAGGGGCAGCTCCACAATGGTATTTAGGCTCCTAATTTTCACCGAACTGCTCCAAGGGACCGTACGGGCATCTTGTCTGATCTCCTGTAGACAGATCATGGGAATTTCCCCAATGCTAGAGCCCAATCCTTCCCACTCAGCTGTGTGATTTCAGACCGATTCCATTTAAGCAAATGGAGTTACAGCTGCAAGCAGGAGGAAAATCAGACCCAACAGCTTGGGGTGGTGCTTTAAGACAAGAGCTTGCCTAATAAAGGAGGGAAAACTCTCGCACAGGCTTCTCAGCTCTTAATTCCAGCGGCGCCCGTCGTAGGTAAATTTCGTGCACACCCCAGATTGCAGGGGATACAAGGGAATTGTTTCCTGGATGCTCTGCCCACGCACTTTATGGCTCATAAAGAGGGCACTAAAAGCACCAAAGGGGGTCACGCCAATGGGACAGCGATGGGTATTTTGCTGCTTACTAGGGACACTTGATGTGAACAAGCCCAGGCCAGCACCATGGTGTTGAGTATTTCCCCCCAAGCCCGGCATCTGCCGGCGAGCCTCTGGATTTCTTTGCCCCTTACTGAGAGCACCACCTCCCTCCCCTTGCTGGGCCAGAGGACAGGTCATTCAGGAAGCCACTGACCCCTTTTGATATCATGAGGGATTATTTCACACAAAGGCCACGCCTCCTGGGAAGACGGGATGGAAACTCACTGTGCCTATGGCAAACTAGGGTCTCTAGCTAACACTAGTATGGAAGAACAGTATGGGCTCACGGCAGAGAAATAAAGGAAATGTTATATTTCCCAGTCCATACGGTTAAATTCCCAGTGTCTTTACTATCATGCCAATGTGTCTAGGAGACCATCAGTTGCTCGGCCTTATCACAGCCACATCTGTTTGTGAGTCTTTATGAGGTTCAAAGGAAAAATTGAAATAAAAAAAAATCTGTTCAGTGTTTTTCTTAAAACACCCAAAATACCAAGTCTAGGAATTATTTATACTCTAGGTATTATCTGGGGAAAGTTCTCTGGCCTATGTTATAAAGGAGGTCAGCGTAGATGATCATAATGATCTCTTCTGGCCTGTGAAATCTATGTAGTCCCGACTTCCTCATTTTTGTTAGAAAATTTTGTAGAATTGTGACATTTCAAGAGATAAAAGTTGAGCAAGGGAGAGCTGGGGTGGGGTTTTCCGACTGCACTGTTTTAATCAGGGGTAGTCAATAGGCAGATCGTGGGCCAAATCCGGACATCCAGCAGCTTCTGAATGGACCCTGAAATCTTATCATTTTTTAAAATAATTTTCTCTGGAGTCTGGACCTTGACTATACCTTGACCAAGAAATTTGGACCTTGACAAAAAGTAATTTACTATCCCTGGCTTAAACCCTCGGCTTTGCTCTACAGTCGGTGTTTGAATTCAAACACCCAAAACACTCTTGGGAGAAAAGTTCTCTTTGTAAAGGCATCCACCACTCCTGCTCCTTCAGGCAAAGACTGCGTAAACACTCATCCACAGTTCTCTAAGCCCTGGTCTACACTGGGGGTGTGGTCGATCTAAGTTACACAACTTCAGCTGTGTGAACAACACAGCTGAAGTTGATGTACTTAGATCTACTCACCCCTGTGTCTTCAATGCAGTGAGTCAACTGCTGCCACTCCCCAGTCAACTCTGCCTGCGCTCTCACCATGGTGCAGTACAGGAGAGTGCCTGGGGATCAATTCACTGCATCTAGACTAGATATGATAAATTGAGCCTGCTGGATTGATTGCTGCCTGCTGATCCAGTGGGTAGTATAGACATAGAATATCAGGGTTGGAAGGGACCTCAGGAGGTCATCTAGTCCAACCCCCTGCTCAAAGCAGGACCAATCCCCAGACAGATTTTTGCCCCAGATCCCCCTACGTGGCCCCCTCAAGAATTGAACTCACAACCCTGGGTTTAGCAGGCCAATGCTCAAACCACTGAGCTATCCCTCCCCCCTAAAATGCTCCAAGGAGATTGCCAGCAAAAGCAAGGGAGATGAGGGTTTAATTCTTAATAGGTCAGGCTAAAAACAAAAAACCCCAAACACACCCAGAACAACCTTACAGCTTTTTCTACACATCATGAAGAAGGAATAAAGAGCACAATTGTTTTTTCCTTCCTTTTTGCAGATCACCTGTAAGATCAGCGGGTCAGGATTGCTGGCCAGCCTAATCTGCCTACCAGCTCATGAACACACTTGTCTTTTCTTTTTGCTCGCTCCCTGGGATAGCAGAGAACCTTCTTGGAACCCTGGCTATATTTGCATTAAACCAGCATTAACTGGCTCAAATACCAACAGGGCCAAATGGCATTAAAAACCCAAGTTCAGCCTAGGTCTACACATGGCCAGCAGCAGCTCCTACTCCATGAAAATCCCTGCAGCTTCTTACTATCGATTTCCAGGGTCTGCTTCACACCCTGTTTTGCACCCACCTTTCTTTATGACCATACGCTTCCCTTGACTAGCACCAGTGATGCCAAGTTGAACAGTGGTTAAGCTGTTGTTAATTAACCCAAGAAAATTTTTTTCCTCCCTGACACACAACCTAATTTACCTTGCAACCTGGAGAGACCCCCATGCTCAGATGCGGAGCTCAATTTCCTTTGTCTCAAATTATAATCATACTGCACCTCTTCCCAGGGAGCGTCAGACCCATGGCTGTTCTCAGGGACTGAGATGTCCCGGCTGTTTGATGGAGACCATGAAGTAGCAGCAGGAGTTTACAACATTCCTTTTCAATAGGTATGATTAGTAAATATTTCTCTGGGGATCTTCTTGCACCGTATGCTCCTTGGGGAAGGGACTGTGACTCCCTCTGTGTTTGGGAAGTACATTTTGGGTACTTGCCATGAGAATCAATTATTGTAACGGTTTTGTTTTAAAATTGCATTTTATTTTTTCTGCTAGCATCTGGATGCCTGTCATTGGTTTTTAATCTTCCCTGATTTGTTAGCAGCCTTTGACACTATTGATCTTAAGATCCTGATGCCTCATTTATCTTCTTGTTTTGATTTCCAGGGACTGGTGCTCAGGTGTTTGAATCTAGCCTAGTCAGTTACCTCAAGTGATGTGTGGCAACAATCCCTTTCTAGTTTTGGAGAGTTAAGCTGAGGTATTTGAGGGAACCATCCTTGGACTTTGGATGTTTATCCTGGGATCTGCAAACCTACCCTGACGTTGATAAAGCTACAGTTGATTTCCGTATCCTCTCTCTGCAGATGATATTAATATATCTAAAGATTCTCCATCACAATCCACTCCACTTCAGAGGCGTATAAAGCTGGTGATGACAAGCCTGGGAAAAAACCCCTGCACAGGGGACCTTCCCAGCTGGCACATAACTAGCATAAGAACCTTGCGCTAGTTCAAATCTGGCATAAAGAGTAGCCAGAGTGCACTGCTCCTGCTTCCCACAGCCATGGGGTACATGTAAACCAGAGCAGCCCCAAGGAAGTTGGCCGTCAGCAGAAATTGAAATCGGGTCTCCTGACTCAAAAGTATAGCCCCTTCAGCTCCAGAAGACTCTCCGTTAGGACTCTGTAGTGTTCAGCAATACAAGGTCTATGACACCTTTTCATTCTCCCTCCCCACGTCTTAACATTATCTCCATTTTAAAGATAGGCAAACTGAGGCAGTGAGGTTAAGTGACTTGCCCGTGGCCACAGAGGGAAGTGTGTGTCAGAGCACTGATTCAAATTCAGGCCTAATTTCTGGATTTGGGTGTATTGCCATTTTCTGAAGCAGCGATCAAAGAGGAGGCCAATTTTCTTGTATCCAAGTGTCTTCACTGAAACTGTCCTCTTCCAGCATGCCCTTCCACTGGGGCTGCAGCAATGGCTCTCAGAGACTTGGTTTGCCCGGATTTAGAGTTTGCTCATCATGCCCTGTTCTTCTGGGAAATTCCAGAGGTCTCATCCTCTCCAAAATCTTTTTTGACCTTCTGTGCTCCCAGATCCTTACCAGGAGCTCCTGGCTTCACTCATGACGCTGTTTATTCTGACCTAGGGACTGTCTTCCTGCATTTCTAACAATCAGAGCCTGACTGCTTGCGGAGGTCTTTCTTGGCTGTTTCCAAATTACCTGGATATTTGCACAGCAACACCTCAGAATCCAGTCTGAAATCTGGTTTGACCTTCAACAGGTCAACATTTGCTCCCTTCAACTGGCAGGATCTGGCTCAGGCAGCTGTGGGCTAATGGCGTGCCCGGTGGCTGGGAGCCAGGACTCCTGGGTTCTCTTCTTCACTCAGCCACTGACTCACTGCCATGGCTGGGGCAAATCAATTTCTGTTCCTTCATTCCCCACAGTCCCAGAAACGTGGGAAAACTGACTCTTATTCCCCCTTTTTTCAGGTGCTTTGAGATCTTTCGCGGAGAAGTGCCACATTCAGGTTACATGTTATTCGAGGGGTCTCTTCAGTCTCCCTTAGGATATGGCTACACTGGGATTAAAAATACCCACAGCACCCTGCCTTAGATCCCAGATCAGCTGATTCAGGCTCACAGGCTATGGGGCTTAAAACTGCAGTGGGCTGGAATCATAGAATATCAGGGATGGAAGGGACCTCAGGAAGTCATCTAGTCCAACCCCCTGCTCAAAGCAGGACCAATCCCCAACTAAATCACCCCAGCCAGGGCTTTGTCAAGCCTGATCTTAAAAACCCCTAAGGAAGGAGATTCCACCAATCAGAGCCTGGGCTCTGAGACCCTCCCCCTTGACAGGGGGAGCCCGAACATCTACATTGCAATTTTAGAACCTGGCAACCCAACTCTCGGGAGCCTATGGCAGCTGATGCAGATCAGCTGCGGCTGTGCAGCAGGTCTTTTATCACAGTGCAGAGCCCCCTTCGACTCTCCTCTCCAGCCCCTCCATCATTAAGCGCGCCCCTTTGCATGCCTCGCCTCTCGCGCAGGACATCACTCTGTTCTGGGGGGAGCTTTACCACCTAGCTGGAGGTTGAGCTTTGGTTTGTCACACGTGTGTTTGTTATTAGCTGGCCGTGGTGCACACTGGTGCGTGGAGATCAGTGCCGTTTAAATTAACAGGTAACAAGAATCACAAGCCAAACTTGAAGTGAATCAAGGTCAGGAAGGACAACTGGGCCACTGGGGCCCCAATTCAGCAAGGCACTTAAGCACCTGAGTAGCCATGCTGACTTCAATGTGGACTTTTTACAGATTTGGCATGTGCGTAAGTAGCTTGCTGAATCGGGGACAGAAGCCACACGCTCCAGTCTTGGCCACCTTCTCAGCACTGCAGCGTGTATGGTGATGGCGTCTGCCCACGGACAAGCGGTTAGAGAACAGGACTCCTGGCTCTGCCCATGACTTGCCGTGTGACCGTGGGCAAGGTGCGTCCCCTTTCTGTGCCTCAGTTTCCCCAGCTGTAAAACGAGGGTAACACCAGCCTACATCACAGCGGTACGATTAAGCTCACTTCCCCGATGTACGGCGAATGCTTTGAAATCCCTGGCCGGAGGCCAGAGACAGGCACATTGCTACAACTGCTGGGTTGGAACATTGGCCTGGGGCAGGGTAGTCACCTCCTGCTGGCTAACACAGGGAGGCAGCCTGCCCACACCTCCTAGCTGTGGGAACAGCACAGCAGGGGCAAACAGAGAAAACTGGGGACCCTACATGGTGCAGGGATGTAATATTATGACCCCATCCACAAGGCCCTTCTCAGCAGAGCAAGGCGTGAGCTGCAGAACAACTCTATTAAAGTCAAGCCGAGGCTGGAAAAGGCCCTCCCTATCAGAGTTAGAATGGTCTGTTGGCCTTCCCAGCCCAGCCCAGAGCCCCACCCCTTTTCCACTGGTCCTAACAGCCCTGGAGCAAAAAGCGTCACTTGCCTGGGGAAGTCCAAATGACATTAAACCATCCAGGGGCCAAATCTCCCATCGTTCATCCCTCCCCCAACGCTGCTGGCAGTGACGGAGACCTCGTGGCTTGATTATTTATTTCTCTCCTTTGAGCCTGTTGGAAAGCCGAGCTCAAATGAGCTTTCGCCGTCGGAGCCCGGCGTGCCCAGCCAAGAGAACAAAGAGACAGGCGCGCGCACACACAGAGGGAGAATCCCTTTGTCTGCAAGCAGGGATCCTCGCCCAGCCACATCAGCTTCCACCGAGCGACCTGCCGTTTGTGCTGATGCAGGGGGGAGAGGAGGAAGAGGGGGTTACACCTGCATCTCATGCCTGCTGCACAACCTTGAAGAGGCCCAAAATCGCGCCCCTCCCCCAATCCCAATCAATGCTCGTCTGTCTGGTGGAGCATCAATCTTCCCACTTACCTGCAGCACCCCAGCAAAACATCAGAACCGATGAGAGGGAGGTTCCAGGGAACAGGATATGAAACCCACATAAACCCTGCTTTGAGCCAGTGATTGTATCACCTCCATGTATTTCTAGGGAAACTGCTAGTTCAATTTAATAACCTATTATTATTATTATTATTATTATTATTGAAAAGGTCCAGCACTGCAGCAAAGCTTCAGAAGCCAGGTCACCCTGAGGTTTTTGAAAGCAAGAGTGCCAAAGAGACAAGAGGATCCTTCCTCAGAGAACACGCTGAGGGGAAGGAGAGCCCAGCTCACCATGAATCCACTAGACTATACTATCTGTCGGCCTGCCAATATTCACTCATATTTTAGAGAGCGTGCGAGCGCTCGTTCCCTAGCCAGAACTTCCGTGTCTGCCAAGTGCTTCATCTGGATCCATCCGCTGCTGAGAAGTTTCCAAATCCGCGTGTGGATGTGTCCAAAAATAAAAGGCAAAAATCAAAGAATAAAAAGCATCAGTGGGGGCGGGAAGGAGGGAAGACAAGAACCTCAGTCTGAAAAATAAATCTCCATTTTTTCAGGTACATCACCACCAGGAGACAGGAAGAATTTAGATTGTGACGTCCTGCTACATAGCTATGTAGCACCCAGCAGAATCCATCCCTAGTTTTGGCTGGGGTCTCTCGGTGCTGCCGTAAGACAACCAATAAGAAAGAGGAAGAGGTTGAGGCTGAGGTTGTGACTGAATGCTGGATCTGGGGCTGTAGATTCTCCTTTGCTGAAAACAACTGGGTTTGGACAAGGACTATTTTCACGGGTTTGATCTGCAGGAGAGACATAAAATACTTATAACAACCCCAGGATGTCGTGGCTGAAACTATGCTGCCCTCCAACAGCTGCTCAGGACCAGTTCTCTCTTCCTCCAAAAGCACAGGCCTCTACCCTGTGAGCTAAAGGAGAGTCTTCTTTATCAGTACAGGGTTTATGACACACAGCTGAACAGTTCTGACTCCATGCAATAAAGGGAAGTGGTGTACTTACCCATACCGCACCAGCCAGTTTACTGCAACGCTTTTGTCCACAGCACTGTGCAAACACACACAACCCCCTCACCCATGGTATAATGAATGTTAGCCCCATTTTATAGGTAGGCAAACCGAGGAACAGAGAAGTGAAGCGGCCTGTCTACATTCACACAAGTGAATAAAGGAGCCCAAGATTAACTCAGGAGTCCCTGGCTACAAGTCCACTAAACACCATCTCTCTTAACAAAGGATTGAGAACCCCTGCTCCCCCTTAGTCTATTGCTGCAGCTAAGACAGAAAGGTGACAGTCACTAGTCTGGAGATAAATAAAAAGCACAGACTGGATTCTGCCCTGGAGCCCACGGGAGTGACATACACGACCCAGAGCAGGATCTGGCCCTGAGTGTTGATTTATAAATCCGTATGTACGTGTCCATTTCAATTCTGACAGAATGACGGCTGGCAGCCGCTGAATTCACAGCATTCCGCACTGATCACATTGATCGCTGCAGGCCAGTGCAACACAGAAGCAGAATATAAAACACTGCACCGGCTAGCATTTCTTTCTGCAAAGCTCCCTCACGGCGCTGCCCTCTCTCGGCTATTTCATTGTTTCAATGTTAGTCCCTCCTCTCCTTCCCCCTCTCTCGTCCCCTACTCTAGGGGAGGATCTGCCCAGTTCAGCTCTGATTACAAGTGCAAAAACTGATAGGATCACTGAGATGTGCTAAGGAAAAATAAACCTCCCCCCACACACACCCCCCAACGGAATAGGCCAACGCATTGCAAGGCGGCCACAGAGCTCTTTGCTTCCCTCATTGCTCTAACCTATTGCCACTAATCCAACAACCTGCCCTCCTGTGGCCAGACAGGCAGCTTCATTCTGCTCTTGGTTATGTTGGTATGAGCCAGGAGCTCACCCTGGTGCACCTGCTGGGTTCAGCGCATTTTGAGCAGAATCAGGTCCACGGGCTCCTAGCAGTAGGGGTGAAAGGGTGAGGATGAGGGGGTGGAGGGAGAGCTGCTGCTTTCTGCCTTTGGCCCAAACCAGCCCTTGCAATTGGGAAGTTTGGGAACAATCCATTCGTGGAGATAGACCAGGGTGGGGGAGGCCAGTGGGAAGCGTCTTCAAAACCTCTGTTTACCAAAACTCCTCTGCTCCTTTGATTACAGCTGGTCAGGGAGGGTGTCAAACCTCCCCTCCCTTCCCCATCACGCCTCTGTTCCCAACAGGAAGAGGGGGGGGGGGAAGGGGAAGAAATTATACTTTCAAATTAAGGCCTCTTTTCTCTCCTCTCTTTTTCAACCACCGGCCCTTTCCTCCCCCAGTCAGAGCACGTGTAGAAGAGAATGGTTCTCCATTGCCTAGCTTCTCCGCTGAAGGGCACTCTATGAACACCACAGGTTAGCCTCAGACTGAACAAGATGCTGGACCAAGATTATTACAACAAGGGTATTTCTGCAGCCATCAAAAGCTCTGTTTATACCCGCAGGTTTATACTGGAACAGACCTGGCCAATGCTGCACTGACTTCCTGTCTATTTCACGGTTGCCCCCACTTTGCTTTTGAAGCTCTGCAAAACAGGCAGTGTGGCATGGTAGGAGCTGCAGAGGAGAAGGTCCTTGGGCCAGAATTTGTGACACAGGGAGAGCAGCTGGAAGAGGGAGAGTCTATCCCCAAGCTATTGGCCTCAGTGGGTGAGCAAATCATCTAGTCTTTCTGTGCCTCAGTTTCCCCATCTGTAAAAAGGGATAATACCTAAACCATAGGACAGGGGAGGACCTCAACTCGCTACTGGTTCTAAAGCACTCTGAGAGCCTTGATTAAAGATGCTATGCACAGTACCACATGGACCTGTCTCATATGAGTATAATCTACATACACCTACCCTAACGCTGTCCCTCCTCCACTGCACATGTCTATATGCAGTCCCAAACTGCAGCCAAGGGCCTTCTCCTCTGCAGCTCCTACCACACCAAGCAGCCTTCTTCCATCCTTCCCATTTCATCAGCTCCGTATCTTGTATCCAGTCTAGGCCAAAAACCAATCCCCGACCTCTGCCTCTTAATTCCTCCAGTCTCTGCCCTTATTTTTTTAGTTAGCTCTGTACAAAGCACTTGGGGATGGGAATCTGTAGCAAAGCAGGCACAAGCAACCAAGCTGTCTAGGTATGACTGCATTCCGAGCCTTCGTATAAATGCAGCAAGGAAGACGAGGGGGAGGGCATAGGAAGAGGAAAGAACTATTTGAACCCACAGCCAAGGAATTCAATAGGGAAATTGAAGACAGTTTTAGTTGACTGATGGCCTAAAGGTACCGTCCTGCTTTGAGAGACTCCTAGGATCAAGACAAGTTCATGCTTGGGGTAACTTCCCGGACTTCAAAGGCTTTACACCAGGGATGGCTACGCGCCCCCAAGATTCCTCTGAAACACCCTTTCCTGCTATCTTATGCATTTAATTTCCTGTCTTCTAAATCGTCAGGAAAACCAAAGGCAGCAGCAAAGCCCACACAAACCAACGACTGTTAAAGCCATGGAGATGGGGCCAGGGAGGTCTGATGAGATCACCTATGATGGCCTAAAAAGCCACTGCACATAAGGGCAGAATCCCAGGGCACAAAAAACAGTTCCCATTCGGCAGCCCGGCACCGGGCTAGTAGGACCATGATTTTAGCTACTAGAAGTATCAGAGTCTCAGCCCAGCACCGGAATAACCAGGGGCACTGCAGGTCAGGGCTGAGGAATATCGGAAGGGCTGTGGGCAGGGAACTGAAGGACATCAGCAGAGCTGTGTAACGGGTGTCTAGGACCAGAATAGCCAGGGACTTCCCGTGAGTGTGGTGGTGCACTGGCGTAGCTGGGCGAGACCTAATGCTGGAATAACTGCGAGTCTGGAGTGAGGCACGTTTGCAGAGAACTATGGAAAATGCTTGCACAGCATCTGCCCCCACGGACCACAGTCACGAGTACTCAATTACACCAAGCTCTAGGCAAATATGTATGAACAGTACCCATTCGATGAGCTGTACCACACACACACCTGCTAACAAATCACCTGGAAATATACATGCCTATTAAAATCAAGCCCTACGCACTATAAACTACAAAATCTGGTTTTGTTTGTTTTGAAAATGCAACCCACCCCAGCTCTCCCTACAGGCTCTCAGTCCTAGCCAGTGCCAGCCACCTGGTATTTAGAGGCACTCCAGTTCCAATAACATTTTTTCCCATTGGGAGAGAAGGACCCTTTCAAGGGAAAAAGGTAAATTCCCCCAGCTCCACAGCCGTCTATCAAAGAGAGGCCTGCAGAGCTCCCCCTTTGAAACCCATTGTGTAACTGACAATTTTTTGTCCTTGCTGGAGTGCGTCAGGGAAAAAAATCGATAGGGTCAGCCAGGAAAGGGGGTGGAAAAAAGTCACAATGGACATTTTTCACAGACCATCTGCAGGGAGTGTATGGCCGGCCACTGCTTTGCCTGGACAGGCACGATTAACAGGTCACATCTGTGTCAGGCTCTGCAGCCAATTCTCCCAGCAGTGCACTGGCACAAGGCCTGCCTCTGTACAGAAATCTCGCTCCCAAAAAATCTCCCCCGGCAGGAGCTTAGAATTCATCACTGTTCCCCTCACCAATCCATTTCAGACTTTTGGCAAATACTACAGGTCTCCTCCCTCCTGAATTTTAAAACAGAGCTGAAATCAGTTCAGCTCTTTGTGTGATTAAAAACCAAACAACTCCCCATCCCATCATGTCCATCTATAAAGCCAAAACTACCTTCCCTGTGCAACAGCCCAATCAGCACTGCCCTAGAAACAGTGCTGTACTGCTTTATCACCTGAAGGGGGAGCACTGAACATTGTTTTCAAAAGGTCTCACCAAAATAAAGCTCCTTATATACAGCTCTTCCATTCTTCTTAAAAAATATACTAAAGCTATTCAGAATATAGAAGAATCCCCCCAAACACTTCCCCTCCCCAAGCTATTCTACCTTTAAGGCAAGTCAAATAGCAGGATTAAAAACCCTCAGGATCCCTTAAGAAAAGAAAAAAAAAAGAAAAAAAGAAAAAATACCCTGTGCTTTGGCCTAAATGGCATTTTAACTCTGTACTGTCTGCTTTGAGATTCTCAAGTGAGCTTTGATTCAGGCTAGTCTAAGTCAATTGCATCCAGTGTAAAGGCCAGGATGAACTCGGCAATGTTTGCAGAATGTTTGGGAGGAAAAATATTTTGCTGGTTTTGTTTCCTGGTCTTCCTTCAAATTCCCATTAGGTGACTTCAGAATCGGATACAAACTTTTCTTTACTAGACATAAAACAAAAGAACAACAAATAGTTGTTCCCAAGATGGTTATTTTGCAGGGTTGGAAGGAGATTCCATTATGACGGGGGATAAAGGGCAGCCTGGGAACTTTAAGATTTCAACAATGAAGGCAGGGCCTGGCCTGAAGAGAAACCCCTCATGTTTTGATTCCTTGATATAAACAAAATGAAAAGAAACAAAACAGAGGGGTTTTATTTCCATGCCACAAAAACAGGAAATAAAGGAGAAAAAAATCTCAAGGGGCGGGGGGAGGCGATATTTGCACGCGACAGATTAACCACAAATGATATGTGCTATCTGTATTGCAACAGTGTCCATGAGCTTCAATCATGGACCAGGACTCCACAGTGCCAGGAGCTGTACACACAGAGAGCAAAAAGACAATCCTTCGCCCTGAAGAGTTGAAATCTACATACAAGACTATCTGCCTTTGCAATTCTGCATGCGTCTATTCGAGACACACCTGCCCCTTCTCCCACACAGTCTTAGCGCTGACGCTGCGCCCCCACCCCGCCAACCTGGAGAGATCTCGCCTGACTTGTGCTCAACATACCGTTTATAGTGCGGTGGTACCCGAATGTACCAACTAGATTGGTCTCAGTTGCACTAGGGTTGTACAAACACACTGAACATGACCGTCCCTGCACCCAAAGAGCTTACAGTCTCCAAGACTAGACCTAACAAGTGGAGGACACAAACAAAGGGTCAGAGTTGGGCGGCCGGGGACCTGGGTAAGAAAAATAATATGACAGGCACATGCCTTGGGCCTGTCGAGGCAACAATCTCAACTTGCCATCTGGCTAGCTGTGATCAGGTTCCCTTCAAAGGCCTCCCATGCCGATGTCAGCCCCAGGCCCTTGCTCAGACACAGAGCTGGATCCAGAGTCCCGCTGCACATTGATATTAGGAAGGTGACAGAGCAGAGACTCAGGCCTGGAGTCTCCGAACGTTTTTGTTACATAATCAGAAAATGAGCTACAAAAAGATCTACGAGGAATATTGCATGACCAGTGACTTTCAGACACCTTCCCCCCAGCCCCAGATCTCACTAGCTATGCGCTATTAGCCATTCATCAATGTCATTATATAGCCCAGCTCTTTGGGGGGTTTTGCCACCCCTTGTTGTGTTGTGGCTAACCAAAGGGAACATTCGCCTGAGAAAGAATCACCAGCTCCAGCTCTTACAGTCCAAGATCCTGAGGGCAGGAAGCTGTCATCTCTTATTTGTCTGCAAAGCACCATGCAAAACAAACATATAAATGGGCAGATCCCAAGACCTACTGACAACAAGTGGGTTTACTGCTATTTTATTGAAGGGGGAAACTGAGGCACAAGACCTAGGTCACATAGTGAGCTAATGGGAGAACTGGGAATAGAAGCCAGATCTCCTGACCCCCAGCTCTGTGGTTTATCCACTGGATCATGGTGCCTCACTTATTCAGACAAACTCAGGCTGATGACTTGGAGAACTGTTGATTAAGAACCTCAATACTTGGCCTAATCTATGTAAGGAATTTATCAGGTCCCCATTACAACGTCAGAGCACTTCACAATCTTCAGTGCATGGCTCTGTACGGGGGACTAGTGCCATCATCCCCATGGCACAGAGGAGAAACTGAGGCACACAGGGGCTAAGTGACTCCCCTAAGGTCACACAAGAAGTCTGTGGCAGAACAGGGAATCAAACCCAGGTCTCGAGTCTCAAGCTAGTTCCCTAACCACTGGACCATCTTTCCTGAATACTAAAGGTTTGCAGCGAGGCTGAAGTGTATTCCTTGACTGGCTGGAGCATTGCACCCTGCAGTTTAGCCAGGAAACCCCCTGAAGGGGCTGATGAAGAGCCAGCAGAAGGTATCCTTGGAGCAGCAACACATTTTAAAAGTGGGCGTGGATGAGATCCAAGTCTGCTGGGAACGCACCCGGAAAATTCCTTGGCGCTGGGCAGCGGACCGCCCCATTGCGTGGGTTTCCCAGCCTGGCCAGCCACTCCCGGCTCTGGGATGAAGGTATCTTTTCTACTTTTCCCAGAGAGGATGAATTAACAGAAGCAAACAAACGCTTCTCACAAGCCTGGCTGAGTCTTTGCCCTTCCTCAGGGTGGGCGTGCGGGGGGAACCACTAGCAGCTCCATGCAAGCCTTGGCTTTCCCCAAAAAAACCCAGAGGGGGAAAAACCACTTTTGTGTGAGCTCACACTGGCTCCTCTCTGCAGAGGATCCCCGCACTCTCCCCCCGCCTGACCATCCAACTGGAAAGTAATTATGTTGTGCTTCTTATTTATTACCGTGTTGTTGTTTTTTAATTGCTAAACGGTGACTCATCTTGGCAGCGTTAAAATACACAGGAAATGGTCCCCATTTCACAGCAATCACCATTCGATTCACTGTTAAATGTTTATTCCGTGCACTATGGCGCTGGGAGGAAGCGGAGGGCCCCACTGCCCTGAAGCAGTTGTACGGGAGACAGCAGGACAGAAGAGAGGCCTAGGGAGCCAGCAACGCTGGGACGGGCTGATGGCCTCCACGCTTGTTAGCTGTCCCCAGTCTCTGCAGCTAAAGGCAGGGTCTAGACCCCAGGATTAGGGCAGGAAGGGCTCCACCAGGCCATGCTGCCAAACAAGCCTCAACGGACAAAACCCCCTATTATTCCAGTTCTGGGCACGAGCTCACAAAACCCCAGTGGTCTGTGCTCCTCCCAGGATGGGCATGGGTCCCACCCGTCCCCACCACAAACTCTTCATTGTTCAGCCAAATGTCAGCCTAAGTGCCCACAGGCAGAAAAGCTGGCACATTAGCCAACTGCGCCCCCATGCTGCCTTCTCCCCAGGGCTTTTGGAGAAGGCCAAGCACTGGTGACACCACCCCCAGCTGCTCATGTTCCTACCCCTGCCTCACCCCTCCTCCACAACACCCACCTCCAAGGGGTTTCAAACATCACCAGAGGAGGGAGACTCTGGTGGAGCCCCGGGCGGTGGGAAGAGAGAGGAGAGGCTGATTTGACACTGACAAGCCACGCCAAGGGAGGGATGCATTGTAATCAAGGCATTGCTTGCCACCCCTGGGAGCAAGCTGCCTGAAACCAGATTTCAGTGCAATTCAACCTACGAACCCGTCTGAGATCCCTTCCACCCTCGCTTATTTGGAAAGCAGAAGAGGACAGAGCCTTCAGAAAAGGTTCTGGGGGCAAGGGTCTCTCTTTGCTGATGTTTTGTTCTAAGCCAGGATGATTACGTTCAGCATTCATTCGCTGCGACAAATGGCCCATGGAGGAGATCACTCAGATCCTTTACGTTATAACCCCATACCCATAATTAGCTGCATCGGCAAGTTACCCATATCCTCTTCGTTAATTAGTTTGCAAAGCAGTTTGAAGGTTTCAAGTCCTATTGTCACCAGTGGGTGACAAACGACTTCAAAAGATCCCCATCAAATGCCTCGCTGCTTCCTCTCCTCCGCCTCCGCTCCATTGTCTGAATAACCCCGAAAGCGGAAAACAAATACCCCATCCCAGTGATTTTATCAATCACTCCTGTTTGGCATGCACTTCCCCCCACCATGCGTTTCCAGCTGAGCTTGAAATTAACGTCTGCTTTAGTAGCCACGCTAGTCCACAGGATATGAGACACAGTAGGTAGGTTGGTCCAGGCAAAGATATTACCTCACCTACTTTGTCTCTCTCATGTCTGCTTTTGTTTACTTCCTCATTTCTACCCCAGCAACAGGGAGGAGCTGGGAACAGGACATTGCATCAAATGGCAGCTGCAGAACCAACACGGGGGAGGAGTGCAAGGAGTTGTTTTGTGTAGGTCCTACATAAACATGGCCTTTTCAATAAACAAATAAAAAGATTCTCAAGGGCACAGCAGAGGAGTAAAGATGAGGCAGATCGGGGAATAGGTGGCAAATTCCTCCCCTAATGATTTTAAAGCAGATGGAATTTGGGGAGAGGAAGGGGTGTCAGATTTGACTGTGCCCTCTTGAGTCTGGAATCTTCACAACTGAGTAAAAGCCCTTGATCAGAAAGAATCACCGTGGGGGGCTAGGTAAAGGTTCAGAAAGGTAAATATGCAGTGTGGAAAATGCGGGGAAGTGATTCGCTTCCATCCCACACTTGAATTGGAAGAGATCTAGGAAGTCCCTTCGTCTTGCCCCACTGGCCAGTCCCAGGTCGGTTCCAATGACACATTATTTTTAAGGACTTTGACCATCTCTTTTCGACTGGAATCTCCTCAGGGCAGGGACTTCCTTGGCTTTGCTCGTCTCTTGGACAGCACCATGCACGCCACAGACGTGCTGCAACCAGCACAACCGTCTCAGAGAAAGAGACAAAAAGGGACAACTGCAGAGTCCACTTACCCTGATCTCGTTGCGCCGGATTTCCACGTCACACACCGAATGGCCCTGGTGGGCCCCGCTGTAGTAGCAGCAGAATTGGCACACGGCGACCTGCTCTGCTTCACAATGGTACAGTCGGTAGGCGTTGTGTTGGGGGCAGCTCCAGGCCCGGACGTCATCCGCTTCCACCAGGAGGTGCCCCCGGGCCGTGGAGGGCTGCTGCAGGTGCGTCTGCACGTGAGATTGACAGCAGGGGGCCTCGCACCTCAGGCAGATCTTTTGGGCGGGCAGCGGAGGGCCCCTGCGGCAGAACACACAGTGCAAGACCGAGGGGGTCTTCTCCAGGTTGAGGGAGTTGAACTTTTCCACAATGTTGGTCAGTTTCAAGTTCTTCTCCAGGTTGGGTTTCTGGTTGTAGGCCTGATTGCATTCTGGACAGCGCACTAACCCAGTCTCTTTGGCCCATGCCTCCCCTATGCAACCCCTGCAGAAATTGTGCTTACAAGGAAGTTGAACGGGTTCCACAAAGACATGCAGGCAAATGGGACATATAAGTTCCTCTTCGAAACAGTTCTTCCAATTTTCAGCCATTTCTACGGATATATTTATAATCTCTTTCTTACTATTTCAGCTTGATCTACAGATGCAGCTGGAGAGTGGGCTTCTCCCCCCGCAGTGGGAAATCTGCTGATAAATTGCTATTGAAAAATAAAAAAAAATAATAATAAAAAATAAAAACTACAATATACCCTAAAATTCAAAGTAAAATAACCCCCAGAGTTCTACGAAACTCAAACACTAACAAAATGTATATATATGATCTGCTTAAGGGCCACTGTCAGCTGAAAAACAAAGCCACACAAGCTTTCAAAGTTTAAAGCCCACAATTTTAACAACTCTTAGGAGCAGTTTTGTTTCTTTTGATTCCAGAAGGTGAATCGAAACTTACTGAAGGTTGGAAAAAAAAAATCCATACAAAATCCAGTAGCAGAGTCCAAGTTCTATAAAAACCTCCTACATTTAGAACTCCGGATTTGATTTTTCTTGTCTTCGGTTTGCAACTGACATTCAATATTTTAAAAGGGACTTTTGTCCACCAACCCGGTCAGAAGCCCAAGAGAATAGACAGCCTCCGATTTTTTTTTTTTCTCCCTTCCTCTTCTCCCTGAGGGGAGCTAGGAATTAGTCTTTAAAAAAAAAATCTAAGTTAAGATCCAAATGGAAGATTAAAAAACAATGAAACAATGAACTGGATTCTTTCAACTGCCCCAGAGATTTCTTCTAACCCAGATGAGCAGCAAAAAAAATTCTTTCGGTTGCTTTGGAATAGTGAGATCTTGGACGGAAGAACACAGTGGGAAGACGGGTCAATCATTCAGATGAAATTCCAGCCCAGAGCCAAAGGAACCCTCCCTATCCCTTCCTCCTTTCACAAACAGGAATGAGAACGAAAGAAGAAAAAAGGTTTGGGAGAGGGGGGAAAAAAGGCTCATGAAACAAAAATCAACCTGTGCTCTAAATGCTCATGAGGGAACAGGTTTAGAAAACGAAAATCTTGTTTCAGGATCTGGAGAGATTCTCATTCAAGGTAAAAACATCCAAAAGTAGAAACAACAAAACAAAACAGAAGCTCAATATTTGGGAGAGAACTGGGTCGCTGGTAGGAAAACAAGCATGCCTTGATCAAACTGAAAAGGAATTTCTCAACTGCTAATGAACAGCCCTTCCCCCTCCTTTTCCTTCTCTTCTCTGTTTTCTCTCTGACATGAAAGCTATTTCTCCTTTCAGATCCAGGCTGCAAAAAGGGGCTGAGAGGGAGAAGCTGAAAGAGGACTGCAGAAATGTACAAATCCAGCAGGATCTAGTCAATTCTCAGCCATTTTGAGTTGCCACTCTCAGTTTGGATTTTAAAAAACAGAGCGACAAGAGAAAGGAGGGTAGATTAAAAAAAAAAAGTAATAAAAACAATAAAAAATAATCGATCTGGTAGACGGCACCACCCTGCAAAGTATGCGCCTGATGTGTCAGTTTAAGGAGGGGAAACTCCAAATTGAGTCTGTGCAGCAGCAGCTGCTGTTGTCTTTTGGCTTTATCATCAGATCAAAAAAAAAAAGCCAACACGCTCATCACGGCCACCTCCAGCCATCTTGGTTTTGTTTTTTTTTTTTAAATAATCTCTTTAATAAAAATAGACGTCTCTTCTTTTCCTCCCTAGGCCCCCAGAACCATTACCAATAGTCTGGCAGCTCGCTGGTTTCAGGGCTCCCTCTCCTCTCCCCCCGGATTCTTTGCCACACGCAGGGGGAGGTGCGGGGGGGGGGAATAAATCGACTCCCCATAAAATTAAAAGAAAAAGGAAAAAAACCCCAAACCCCAAACGAGCCACCACTCAAGCGGGCTCGGCCCCGCTGTCACACGCAGGCCCGGGGAAAGGCGAGCGGGGCAGCGGCTCCTCGAGGCTGGGCCATACAGCAGGAATACGGACTCCTGACAGCTACGGAGCCATAGTCAACGGGCAGCTCCAGAACCAGGCTGTCACATCCCAGGTGCGGGGGGGGGGCAGAGCAGGAGAAGCGACCCCCACCGCGCACTATAAATCCCCAAGGGGGGGCGCGGACCCCAAAGTCCTCGGGACTGGGGGGCGGGGCTCGGCAGGGAAGCGGCTCCCCGGTGGGGGGGGGCGATGGAGGCTGCAGGGAGGGGGGGTCCGGGTCCTCTTCGGGCTGTCGCTGTGCAGGGGGGCGGCCCGCTCCCCCCGCCCCGAGCAGGCTCCCGCCGGCGAGTGACAACCCGGGGAGCGCGGGGGAATCCGGTCCGGAGGGTGCCGGTGCCGCTGCCGCTGCCGCTGCCTCCCCCCGCCCGTGGCCGCGCCGCCGCCGTCTCACGCCGGGGCCGAGCCGCCGCCGCAGCAGCCTCTAGCCCGAGCCCCGCCCCGCCGGCCACGTGACCGCCACAATTCGATACATTGAAACACCGCCGCGTTCGGCCTCCTGCCTTAAAGCGGCCGCGCCGGGCCGGCAGGAGGGGGTGGGGCCCACCTGTCTCCAACGCCCCCGCGCCTGCGACCCTCCCTGCCCCCCCGGGCGGGGTTAGGGCTGTGACCGTGGCCCTCAGCACCCCCAGGCCTGGGTCCCGCAGCGCGAGGCACGGTAGCGACAGCCGCTTCCAGGGTCACCAGCTGTCCCGATTTTACAGGGACAGTCCCGAGATTTGGGGCTTTTTCTTATACAGGGGCCTGTTACCCTCCACGCCGTCCTGCTTTTTCACACGTGCTGTCTGGCCACCCTAGGCGCTGCCCCAAAGAGCTTCCAGCCCTTGGCCGGAGAGGATGGGGGGGACCGCTGGTTAGCGCGAGAGGTGGTGGATGCACCGGTGTGAAATGCTACGGGCGGCCGCAAGGCAGCAAAGGGGTCAGGGCTCTGGTGCATCAATTGTTTTACTCCAGCAAGGGGCACAGGCCTACAGTCATCGGCTCTGGCCCCCGTTCCCACAGTAGCTTCGGCCCTGATCCTCCAAGGCATGTAAGGGGAGATGGATGCAGTTAACAGCAGCAAGCCTCTGAGCCCGGCTCGACAGACTAGGGCCCACTTCACGGGTAGCGCAAGCCCAAGTCTGTTGACGCGTGCTCGGAGGCTGGCTGCTGCAGGCAGTGTAGAGACACCCTTAGACATGTAATTCCCATTGAAATCAACGTCAGGTAGGTGCCTAAATACACCTCTACCCTGACATAACGCTGTCCTTGGGACCCAAAAAATCTTACTGTGTTATCATAGAATATTGGGGTTATAAGGGACCTCAGGAGGTCACCAAGTCCAACCCCCTGCTTAAAGCAGGACCAATCCCCAGACAGATTTTTGCCCCAGTTCCCTAAATAGTCCCCTTAGGGATTGAACTCACAAGCCTGGATTTATCAGGCCAATGTGCAAACCACTGAACTATCCTTCCTCCCTGTAGCAGCAAACTTGCTTTGATCTGCTGGAGCATGCAGCCCCGCCCCCCAGAGCACTGCTTTACCCCGTTATATCCAAATTCGTATTATATCAGGGTAGAGGTGTACCTTTGGGGAGCTGGGCCTCACAATCTTTAATATATTTACCCTCACAACACCCCTGTGCAATAGGGAAACGCTATCATCCACATTTTACAGATGGGAGACTGAGGCACAGAGCAGCTAAGGCCTAAGCACCAGACCATGTTGTGTGCGATTAAAGCTCTCCAGGAAAATTGGTGGTTTTTCTAGCTGCCTGCCCTGCAAACTCAGCCTGAGATCTGAGAGACAGAGTAACGCATTGCCAGCAATACAGATTTTGGAGCTAGGACGTTGCAGGGATGTGGGCACTGATTCTAGGGGTGTTGGTTTTTAAGCATAGCAGAGTCTTACAGATTTGCATACAACCTTGTAAAGGCCTCCACGTTTTCTGCACTCTATGAGAAAAGCAGTCTAAGTACAGCCAACCCCAAGTGTTCCAAAATCATGTCACCCCCACCCCAAAAAAATAAAAAATAAAGACTATGAGATTGGCTTCAAAATCATGAGACTGAAACCAAAAATAATGAAGTTTGGTTACTTGTTATCTTACTTCTCTGTTTTGAGCCTTTGAGCTACACTTGGGTCATGTTTTTGAAGCCCAGACCTTACCCTTTTAAAAATATGAATAGTCACATGAATCTGGGAGCTGGGGCTTTAACAAAAAACCCAGCCATGAGAGTCAGGATAAAATTGTGAGAGTGGGCAACCCTGTAAGTGTCCCTGGAGCCAAATCCTTTTTGGAATTAAATGCTCACCCCAGTTTTTAGGAGTGAATCTTATCTCTTTCCTCAGCAAAGATGAATGATGTAGAAATATTTCCAGTTTTACTCACCAGTGCTGATCACACTGAGCTGACCTGTACTTCACCGCTCTCTGCATTTAGCTTCATCGCCGCTTGGGATTTGGTGAAACTCCTTTCATTCAGGCCAGTCCATGGGCTTGTCAAACCCAAAGGGCTGGGAAGCCCTGAACTTTCGCAGTTTTCTTTTCCTGTTCTTGATCCTGCTCCAGAATGAGTTTATCTCTGACACCGTCATGTGCCAGTGGCAAAGAATCCTAGAGAGCATCACTTTCTTCCAACACGGAACATGGACCTTTATTAGAATACGCATCGCAATGCTAACCCAAAAGCGCCTCTGTTTCTCTCTGCTTTACTGTAGAGCTCTGCCTAGAAGATCCCCGAGCTTCAGTGCTACCTGGTGGATTGCTACAGATTTAAAGAAACAATTCACATAATGTTACCGTTTCATTAATTCTTTTGACCATGAGCAACGCAGGCTAGAATCTGGATCGATCTCTCTCTCAGTGCTGTGTTGGTTCTGCAAGGAGAAGGGGAGTATACAGCAGGAGCTCAGAGGCTAGAGTGGTGAAGACCAAAGTACTGAGGAAGACAGAAGTAGTAAGCACTCATTTTACTCGTGAAAGTGAGCCGATCTGACTCTGAACACACACGGGGAGCAGGTCAAGTGAGAAAGGAGGAGCCAATAGCCACTTGCTTTTAAACGGGGGCCCAACAAGCTCTGTATGGCCTGTCCCCACCAGGTTTCATAACCACATTTGAAACGGTTGGTGGTGGCTTGCCTCCATGCAATGGTTTCAAACACAGCTGAACTAGCACCTAGCAAGCTGGAGGGTGACAAGCGCCATTAGTGGTTTACAGCAATTGTTCCCAAGCACCTCCAGGTACTGATTCCACAGGCCTTGGAGCCTGTGGCTGGCCCGTTCCTGCCTTAATAATGAACCTCTAAGTTGGGCCCTGATGTGCTACTGCATCCGACTCAGCTGCCCCCACCCTCGGGCTCAGGGGAGCTGGGTCAGCTCCAAACAGCAGTCTCACGATTTCGCAACCAGCCAGGTTAGAGAGCACACAGCAGACCAGGCAGCAGCTGCTGACAATCTATAGAGACCTTCTCACCATTTTACAGACTACAATCTATGGTACCTTGCCTCAGGAGAGTTGCTCTGTGTAACCAACATCAGGATCTGAATGCTGCCATCTCTAGGGGGGAGGGCAGCACCTAACTGGTGAAAAGTAAGGAGAATATACTTCAGTTAAAGACAGATCCAAGTCCTGACCCACGCAAACAGTGGGTGATAAATCAAGTTGTTAGCCTGGCAAATGAGTACAATCAGGGTAAGCCTTGCACACAATCTGAACGCACAGTCCCAGGACAGCTCACCCAGGGCCTGTGTCCCTATCATGCTGTGATACCAGTGAGGGATGGAGAACCTCATCTCCAACCACACAGGGGAGCAATTCGTAGACTGATCCAGCCCTTCCAGTAGCTGGTTCTAGCTTGGGGTCTTGCGAACTGCAGGACTGGCCGTGGGTACCAAAAACTCTGGAAAGAGCCGAATCCTCATGAGCCAATCCAGCTCCCAGTGAGAATTTTGCCCTAGGGTCAGGACGGGGCCATTATTTTGTGTCCAGACATTTTAGCTGTGTTTTGAACAATTTATGTTTTGCCCACAAGGTCTCTTTAAACCCAAAATTCCCACCTGTGTTTTTTTGTTTTGTTTTTCCTTCTCTTGGAGATTGAGCAATTCTCCTTTTCCCTTGGAAGAGAACATAGGGGTGTGCCTGTTATCACATCTCTCCTGCCAATCTCCTTATCAGCAGCTGCTTTCGCAGGAGGAGGGGGGTTGTATATCCGACTCCTGCTGAATGTGCTAGGGTGTTGGAAGCAAAATATGTTTCCAATGTAAACACGTTTCCCATAAGGAGAACTGAAAAGGCAGACCTCAAGAGTGGCTTAAAAACAGAACATTTAGATTAAAAAATCCATGTAGTGCTTTCTGCCGAATCAAGATACCGCTGTAATGCATGTTAAGAGAAGGAAGCACTACCTTGTGGTTAAAGCCCAGGACTAGGAGCCAGGACTCCTGGGTTCTATTCCTGACTCACTGTGTGACCTCAGGTAGGTCATGTGACCTCTCGTTGCCCATCTGTAAGATGGAGATACCAGTGATTTACCTCTCAGTAGGTTGTGAGATTTAATTTGTCACTGTTTGTAAAAATGCTTTGAGCTCCTTGGAGAGAGGAAACTAGAGCACAGCAAAGCAAAGTACACTCATTATTACAGTGCCCTGCTAGCTTCTTTAGCATCACAAAACGCAGCCATCAGGCTGGCAGATGGCCCAGCACAATATAAATACAACCGGACCAAGTGCTCATCTGCCCCGGCGGACGTGTAATTCAGTGCTGAATTCACTCCAATGGCAGTGCGGGATGTGAAATCTTCTGCCTTTGATAACTTGACTGACTTTGGAAGTGCCTGCAAGTCATTGCAACCAAATGGATGCTTGGTGCCCCTTGCGTTGTGCACTGGTGGGGCGGAATCCAATCCCTAGCGGACAGGAGTCTGCACTGCAGAAGCCACCAAAACCCCTGGCCCTGTTGCTGGCAATTTGGGCACAGAGGCCAAGCTCTGAATAAACCCTGCAGACTGACCCCTCTTTACACCTCTAGAAATGGTCAAGCCAGAATGGGCAGCGCTGTCACTGCCACCCTACCTGGTCTGTGGATAAACAGGAGATGCTGGTCCCCAGCATTGTCAAACTGGCACAAAATGACTGAATATATTTCCAAATTCACTGAATGCAGCTGGCAGATGAAACCCTTGCCCAAGACTTACAGGGTCCGTCTACACTTGCAGCTGGAAGCGTGCTTCCCAGTGTGGGTCAACAGACTCGCGCTGTGCTCAAAACATCATGGCAGCAGCTTGGGCTAGCCACCCAAGCCCAAAGCCGCCCAAGCCCCTGAATATGTACTCAGGAGGTAGCCTGGGACGCATTCACTCGAGCAGAGTTAGCGTGTGTCGGTCTGGGGGGCCTGCAACCCATGCTCCCAGCTGCTGTGTAGGCACCCCCAAAGATCCACACCATCCACACCTCTTTTTTAGCTGGGTTAAGTAAATACGATATGTAATCTAGTTATACTTCCCATCCAAGGATCTCAAAGTACTTTGCACATATCAGTGAAGCAGGTAATTATTCTTGTTTTACAGATGAGGAAAATGAAACCCAGCGAGTCTGGCTGGCATTTTCAAGAGCAGTCCCTGCTTTTGTGTACCTGGCTTGCGACACCTGATTTCCGGAATGGCTGAGCGCTTACACCTCCTGTTGAAACCAGTGGCTCAATCCCTCTGCAAAATCCAGCCCGAGGTGTCCACCTGAAAATCAGTGACCCCTCTGGAAACTTGGCTTTAGCTGAGTTTCCCAAGGTCAGGGAGGATCAAATCTGACCTGCCTGACCCCCAGTCATGTCCCTGAACCACAAGACCAACTTTCCTCTTTAAGCAGAGTCTATTTGGGCAGCAAAGACACTCAGGCTCCGTGAGCCGTAGTTTAAGCTGTACTTGGGTTCAATCATTCGTGAATGAAATTGGTTTGCTGGGTTCTTTCCACACTTCCCCATTTCATAACTTTATGTAAAACTTCGGTGCGGTTGTGTGAGAGCCAGCGAGCAGGGGCTAAAACCCAGTCAGGACGTCCCTCTGTGGGCCTGAGACAAACAGCCTGTTTCCTTCCCAAAGAGCCCCTTCTGTAACAGGATCCCCAGACACAGGGTAACATCACTGAAGATTTGTATGCACCACGAGGTTCTGAGAACCAAGCTCATGGTTAATGAGAAGAGTCTCACTATTTGCCTAGCAAATAATGACCGAAAGAAGAGCTCTGTGTAGCTCAAAGGCTTGTCTCTCAGCACCAGAAGTTTGTCCAATAAAAGATATTACCTCATCTACCTTCTCTCTCGAATATCCTGGGACCTACCCAGCTACACCACCGCTGCATACATATTTACCTAGCAGTCATTTATGCTACAGATCTACCCTAATGCAAACTCTCTCCTGCTTCCCACCCAGGCTCGTTAAAATCGGGAATGATTGAGGGTGGTTCATATTTTTTTTCAGGTAAATCAGGAGGGGATTGAGTGGAAACAAATAAAACAAATTTTATTTTTTAAAACAAATAAAAGGAAGTTCTTCTTCACGCAGCGCACATTCAACTTGTGGAACTCCTTGCCTGAGGAGGTTGTGAAGGCTAGGACTATAACAGCGTTTAAAAGACAACTGGATAAATTCACGGTGGTTAAGTCCATAAATGGCTATTAGCCAGGATGGGTAAGGAATGGTGTCCCTAGCCTCTGTTCACTAGAGGATGGAGATGGATGGCAGGAGAGAGATCACTTGATCATTGCCTGTTAGGTTCACTCCCTCTGGGGCACCTGGCATTGGCCACTGTCGGTAGACAGATACTGGGCTAGATGGACCTTTGGTCTGACCCGGTACGGCCGTTCTTATGTTCTTATGAAAGGCAAGGTGAGGGAACCCAGCTTGGATGGCCCCCGAATGGGAGTCACTAGAAGTGGCAGAGTCAATCCAGACAGCTGCTCATGCAGTTCACGCCTTTCCCAGGTGGAAATCTGAAGTAAGGGATGATGCTGTCCTTAAGGAGGGACTTATGAACATGGTGAAGAATAGCTGAGACTTTACCGTGGTGTGCAACCACTCTTACTCTTTACGTTCCTCCCCAAAGAGCTCTCTGCCCTAAGCTCCCTGCACCTCAATGCAGCTCTCAAGGGGCAGAGCTGGTGCTCTCCTTGCCCTTGTAAATACCAATCCCCCTTGCACGGCTCTTGCCCAGGGGGCTGGCAGTAGGGTTGCCAACTTTCTAATCCCAGGAAACCAAACACCCTTGCCCCGCCTCCTGCCCCATACCTCCCCCAATGCCCTGCCCAGGCTCAGGGCTGAGGCAGAGGGTTGAGATGCAGGAGGAGGTGTGGGCTCCGGGAAGGGGCTCCAGGAAGGGGGAGGGGGCTGGGGTGCAGGCTCTGGGAGGGAGTTAGAGTGCAGGATGGGGTTCTGATCTGGGACTGGGGGTTGGGGTACAGGAGTGGGGTTGGGGTGCAGAAGGGAGTGCAGGCTCTGGGAGGGAGTTTGGATGTGGGAGGGAGCTCAGGGCTGGGAGCTGGAATGTGGCAGGGGGTGAGGGGTGCGGGCTCTGGGAGAGTGTTTGGGTGCAGGAGGGAGCTTGGGGATGGGGCAGGGAGTTGGAATGCGGGAGGGAGGGGTGCAGGCTCCAGCCGGGCAGCACTGACCTCAGGTGGCTCCCAGTTGGCAGCACAGCAGATCTAAGGCAGGCTCCCTGCATGCCCTGGCTCTGTTGGCTCCTAGAAGCGGCTGGCATGTCCGGCCCAGTTCCTAGGTGCAGGGGCGGCCAGGCAGCTCTGTGCCCACAGGTGCCGCCCCTGCAACTCCCATTGGCTACTGTTACTGGTCAATGGGAGCTGTGGAGCCGGTGCTCGGGGCTGGGGCAGCATGCAGAGCTTCCCTGATCACCCCTGCGGCTAAGGGCCTCAGGGAAATGCCAGCTGCTTCTTGGAGCTGCACAGACCCAGGGCAGGCAGGGAGCTTGCCTTAGCCTCGCTGCACCACTGAGCTTTCTGACCAGGGGTTCCAGTCGAAAACCAGATGCCTGGCAACCCTAGGCTAGGCCAGAGGTTGGAGAAGCAGCTGCAGCACATAAGCCTTTTGCACCAGTTCCCTTGATGAGCAGCAAGAAAACAAACATTGATGGATTTCTGACTGTGCTACAAGACACGCTCCAACATGCATGTATTTGCTTTGCCCAGGCTATTGAAACAGGCAGGCAGACTCCTTGAGCACACAGAAGACACATTATCCAGAAGGCCCAGCTGGGACCGTGACCCAGCAAGAGCTCACGATGAACTAGTAAATCTAGTTGCAGCAGAAAACTAGATAAAGTGGGTAGCAGTTGAATTGGCATCGTTCTAACAAGCCTGGCACACATTTAACATCTGCGCTCTGGGAAGCTCTGGTGTGCAACGAAGCTAGTCTATGGGCAGACTCTATTAGGCCTTGTGTTGGGTGTGGCCCCCTAACGATCTCTTATCCCATCTTAAATGAAGGGCGTGTTCACATATCAGTTTGAACAAGATTTTGTCTCCACCCATGACAAGGATTCACCTGGTCAGGAGCGGCGCAAGCACCCTAAAGGTGGGGGGCCAGAGGTGAAAATCAGTGACCCCTCTGGAAACCTCCTAGAGCCCAAACTGTGGCCCTACCCCGTTCTGGCACCCCTGCATTCAGTTCATAACGATATCTTTAAACGCGAGGACAGATTCTTGGCCCTCTGCCACTCAGGCACTATAGAAACAGGTCGCAAACCATGTTGGAGCACAGAATTATAGGACTGGAAGGGCCCTCGAGAGGTCGTCTAGTCCAGTCCCTGCACTCAAGGCAGGACTAAGTATTATCTAGATTATCCCTGACAGGTGTTTGTCCAACCTGCTCTTAAAAATCCCCAATGATGGAGATTCCACAACTCCCCTAGGCAATTTATTCCAGTGCTTAACCACTCTGACAGTTAGGAAGTTTTTTCCTAATGTCCAACCTAAACTGCCTTGATGCAATTTAAGCCCATTGCTTCTTGCCCATCTTCAGGAGGTAAAGAAGAACAATTTTTCTCCTTCCTCCTTGTAACAACATTTTATGTACTTGAAAACTGTTATTATGTCCCCTCTCAGTCTTCTCTTCTCCAGACTAAACAAACCCAGTTTTTTCAATCTTCCCTCATAGCTCATGTTTTCTAGACCTTTAACCATTTTTGTTGCTCTTCTCTGATCTTTCTCCAATTTGTCCACATCTTTCCTGAAATGTAGTGCCCAGAACTGCACACAATACTCCAGCTGAGGCCTAATCAGCGTGGAGTAGAGCAGAAGAATTACTTCTCGTGTCTTGCTTACAACACTCCTGCTAATACAGCCATGTTCACTTTTTTTTGCAACAGTGTTACACTGTTGACTCATATTTAGCTTGTGATCCACTATGACCCCCAGATCCCTTTCTGCAGTACTCCTTCCTAGGCCCTCGTTTCCCATTCTGCATGTGTGCAACGGATTGTTCCTTCCTAAGTGGAGCACTTTGCATTTGTCCTTATTGAATTTCATCCTATTTACTTCAGACCATTTCTCCAGTTTGTCCAGATCAATTTGAATTTTAATCCTATCCTCCGAAGCACTTGCAACCCCTCCCAGCTTGGTATCATCCGCAGACTTTATAAGTGTACTCTCTACGCCATTATCTAAATAATTGATTAAGATATTGAACAGAACCAAACCCGGAACCGATCCCTGCGGGACCCCACTCATTATGCCTTTCCAGCATGACTGTGAACCACTGAAAACTACTTTCTGGGAATGATTTTACAACCAGTTATGCACCCAACTTATAGTAGCTCCATCGAGGTTGTATTTCCCTAGTTTGTTTATGAGAAGGTCATACAAGACAGTATCAAAAGCCTTACTAAAGTCAAGATATACCACATCTACCGCTTCCCTCCATCCACAAGGCTTGTTACCCTGTCAAAGAAAGCCATCAGGTTGGTTTGACATGATTTGTTCTTCACAAATCCATGCTGACTTAATTATCACCTCATTATCTTCAAATGTTTGCAAATTGATTTCTTAATTATTTGCTCTATTATCTTTCCGGGTACAGAAGTTAAGCTGACTGGTCTGTAATTCCCCAAGTTGTCCTTATTTCCCTTTTTATAGATAGGCACTAGATTTCCCCTTTTCCAGTCTTCTGGAACGTCTCCCATCTTCCATGACTTTTCAAAGATAATTGCTAATAGCTCAGATTATCCTCAGTCAGCTCCTTGAATATTCTAGGATGCATTTCATCAGGCCCTGGTGATTTGAAGACATCTAACTTGTCTTTAATTTAATAATAACTGGAGCTATATCTATCTCCTAGAATTGAAAGGTCATTGAGTCCAGCCCCCTGCCTTCACTAGCAGAACTAAGTACTGATTTCTGCCCCAGATCCCTAAGTGACCCCCTCAAGGATTGAACTCACAACCCTAGGTTTAGCAAGCTAATGCTCAAACCACTGAGCTATCCCTCCCTCCTAAGTAATGTTTGACTTGTTCTTTCCCTATTTTAGACTCTGATCCTATCTCATTTTTCACTGGCATTCACTATGTTAGACATCCAATCGCCACCAAACTTCTTGGTGAAAACTGAAACAAAGAAGTCATTAAGCACCTTTGCCATTTCCACATTTTCTGTTATTGTTTTTCCCCCCTCATTGAGTAACAGGCCTACTCTGTCCTTGGTCTTCCTCTTGCTTCTAATGTATTTGTAGAATGTTTTCTTGTTACCCTTTATGTCTCTAGCTAGTTTGATCTTGTTTTGTGCCTTGGCCTTTCTAATTTTGTCCCTTCGTACTTGTGTTATTTGTTTATATTCATCCTTTGCAATTTGACCAAGTTTCCACTTTTTGTAGGACTTTTTTTTGAGTTTTAGATCATTGAAGATCTCCTGGTTAAGCCAGGCTGGCCTCTTGCCAGACTTCCTATCTTTCCTGTGCAGTGAGATAGTTTGCTCTTGTACCCTTAATAATGTCTCTTTGAAAAGCTGCCACCTGTCTTCAATTGTTATTCCCCTTAGACTTGCCTCCTGTGGGATTTTACCTACCAACTCCCTGAGTTCGCTAAAGTCACCTTCTTGAAATCCATGGTCTTTATTGTGCTGGTCTCCCGCCTACCATTCCTTAGAATCATGAACTCTACCATTTCGTGATCACTCTCACCCAAGCTGCCTTCCGCTTTCAAATTCTCAACCAGTTCCTCCCTATTTGTCAAAATCAGATCTAGAACAGCCTTTCCCCTAGTAACTTTCTCCACCTTCTGAAATAAAAAATTGTCTCCAATACATTCCAAGAACTTGTTGGATAATCTGTGCTCTGCTGTTATTTTCCCAGCAGATGTCTGGTTGGTTGAAGTCCCCCATCACCACGAAGTCCTGTGCTTTGGATGATTTTGTTGGTTGTTTAAAAAAAGCCTCATCCTCCTCTTCTTCCTTGCTAGGTGGTCTGTAATAGACCCCCTACCATGACATCACCCTTGTTTTTAACCCCTTTTATCCATACACAGAGACTTTCAACAAGTCTGTCTCCTATTTCCATCTCAACCTCAGTCCAAGTGTGTACATTTTTAATATATAAGGCAACACCTCTTCCCTTTTTTCCCCTGCCTGTCCTTCCTGAGCAAGCTGTATCCTTCTATACCAATATTCCAGACATGTTTGTTTTCCCACCTAGTCTCCATGATGCCAGCTATGTCATAGTTGTGTTTATTTACTAGCATTTCGAGTTCTTCCTGCTTATTCTCCATACTTCTCACATTAATATGTAGACATCTAAGATACTGATTTGATCCCCCCACGAATTCTGTCTTGTCTCTCCCTTATTTCTGCTATAACAGCCCATGCTCCCCCCACATTCTGACCCTTCTCCCAGGTCTCCATGTTTCTGACTTACCTGTGGGCTTTGATCTCTTGCCCCAGTCGAACCTACTTTAAAGCCCTCCTCACGAAATTAGCCAGTCTGTAGCCAAAAAAGCTCTTCTCCTTCCTCGATAGGTGGACCTCATCTCTGCTTAGCAGTCCTTCTTCCTGGAACAGCATCCCACAGTCAAGGAAAAGCCCTCCTGGCGACACCATCCTCACAGCCAAGCATTCACCTCCAGGATAGTTCCAGAGGAACGCGTTCTACTCACAAAACCCATAGGACCATTCCAGGATTTCATTGGAGGGCTCTTACCCAAGAACTGACCAGGCCTGAAGCTGCTGAAAGCTCACTGCTTGAGAGTCAGAGCTGAAAGGCACTGTAGAAAGGGGGAGTGCACTTGTTATTATTAAGACAGATACCAAATGCCATTTAGAATCTCGTTGCTGGGCCTCTGAAGAGGGTGTTAACTCTCTTTTGCAATACTAGATACCAACTGCCAGTTAGAATTTCTTTGCAGGGCATCTGAAGTGGGTGTTAACTCTCCTTTGCCATGACGGCTACAGAAAAATTGACAACGATTAGGCAGTGAGATGGCTCAGACCACTGCCTGTCATGCGGACCAACATTGTCTCATTGTGCTCCCCCCTTCTGTCTGTCTGTATCCATCTGTTGTCTCCTACTTTGATTGTAAATTCCTTAGTGCAGGGACTGTCTTTTTGTTTTGTGTTTGTACAATGCCTAGCACAATGGGGTCCTGGCCCTTGATCCACGTAATCACGAGTAGAAGTACAGAAGTTATTTTCCCTCTGCATTTGGCACCGGTGTGACCGCTGCTGGAATAATATGTGCCACAATTCAAGAAGGATGTTGATCAGTTGGAGAGGGTTCAGAGAAGAGCCAGGAGAATGTTTAAAGGATTAGAAAACCTGCCTTACAGTGATCGACTCAAGGAGCTCAATCTATGTAGCTTAACAAGGAGACGGTTAAGGGGTGACTCGCTCCCCGTCTGTAAATACCGTCATGGAGAACAAATATTGGATAATGGGCTCTTCATTCTAACAGAGAAAGGGAGAACACGAGCCACTGCCTAGAAGTTGAAGTTAGACAAATTCAGACTGGAATTAAATAAGATGTAAATTTTTAACAGTGAAAGTAATTAACCATTGGGACAATTTACCAAGGAGCGTGGTGGATTCTCCATCACTGACCGTTTTTAAATCAAGATGGGATGTTTTTTGAAGAGTTCTGCTCTAGGAATTATTTGGGAGAAGTTGTCGGCCTGTTAGGCAGGGGGTCAGGCTGGATGATCACAGTGGTCCCTTCTGGCCTTGGAATCGCTGAAGCTACAACTTGGAATCCTGTGCGTTACGGTAACACAAATAATTCATAGTAACAATGTTAGGATTCTAGCACACACCTGGTACAGGAGCTAGCTGTCGGGAGGCTGACTGGCTGAGCCGGCTGCCACGCGTTACGGCTGTAAGCTCTGTCACCTCGCCCCTCTTTGCAGCCAAAATCTACACCTGGAAGGGGGATGCTGGATGATGCTTGGTTAAGAATTCCTCTGGACTGAGTGCTGAACTTCTTGTTCTGTATGTTAAAAACACATCTAACCATATACACCCCATTTCAGACGAGGCAAAGCAGATGACCTGACTACTTGTGGTTAGTAAGGGCCTGATTTTTACCCCAGCGTCCATTTCTGAGGGTGCAAAATTATACCCAGAAACAACTGTGCCTTCATTGTTGTGGACACAACTGTAATAATAATACTTGTTTGTATGTTCACTAGGGTAGCGAGACTGTCATCTTTGTTAGTGGTCTGTATAGCACCTGATACAACTAGGCCTTGATCCTTGACTGGGGACCCTCTCACTGCTATTAAACAGCCCCTTAGCCCAAGCCCTGCCAGGCTGAGTCATTCAGCAGGCATGGACCAGCCACGGGTTTTTAATAGAAATTATAAGAAGCAGAGGGTAGAAGCAACCCTGAGCCAGCTAAAATTTCATCGCTGTTGAGTAGGCTCAATCTTTGGATAAGGAGCTCTGATTGCTGCCCACCCCCTACTCCATACATACCAGTCAGGCTGTTTAAAGGGCCATTAATGTAGATCATGACAGGGATCCATGTCAGGATTTCACAGCCTTGCTCATTCCATACGGCATTTACTACCTACACTCTGTGGACACCGTTCCCTGAGAATCCTCTGTGCCAGTCCCTCTAGCACTTCCAAGAAGGAGCCACAAGTATTGATGCACGGGTTCCTGGCACTTGGGGTAGCTGGTGATTGAGTAAAGATCAGAAATGGACAAGAGGGCACAGGCTCACCTCTGTGGTGTATTGAAAATTCTGTTAAAATTGTCATCTGACACTTTAAATTGCAGGAGGTTTTCTGGCCCTGCTTGCAGTCTAGGTGGCTCTGTACAGATGTGTGCAATTTGGACCTAGCAGCAATCACTCTGCAGAGAACCAGTCTAGAAAAAGGAAGGGTGAGTTGTGTCACTCCATTTTTAGGGAGCAGCCTGCTTTCTCTCTCTCTGTTTTTCAGTTCTTGTGTGTTATTGTTCCAAATTCTAAGATATAAAGTCATGTTACATTACAACCTTCCAGCAAGAGTATTTTGTTTTTATCTAACTTCTGTGTGTGTGGGCCTGTGAACCAAACAACTTCCTGGCAGAAAACTGCTGTGATCCCTTAAGAGGTCATGCCCCAACAGCACAGAGTTGCTGCTCTGTGTGTGGTATATCATTTGTCTTTAGCATTAGAATGCAGGAAAACAAGGTGTGGCTGCAACCAGACTCCTTTGTACTGAGAACTTTTCAGTGCACAGGCTGTGCAGAATTTGGCTTTGTCTACAGGTGGATGAGACCCCGTAAGAAAACCCATGATAGTACAGGAAAGGATGCTAGCAATGCAGTAGATCGCACTCGTCCCTCTGAATGCAACATGGTATTAAAGGGTGCTGAGGTTCTGCCAGCTAAATAATACTTAAAGCAAAGTCGCAGAACTTTGGCTTTCACTACATTTTTTTTTTTTTTTTTTTTTTTTTTTTGCAAAAGTAAGGGTACCGCCCAAGTGTGCTGGCCAAATGTTAGCTCCAGTATTGCCTTCCTGGGCACCTTAAATTTAGCCCTGCTGTTTGACTTGGATATGGTATTTTTCACTTCTTGTCCTGAACGCCTGCATAATGTTGCTTTGTGGCATTAAACAGCTGCCATGTACCACCTCAGAGGTGGCTGCATTCCAGTGATGGATGACATGATCCCTCTCTAGTACCTTTACTTACTTCTCAGGGTGGTGTGAGACTTAATTAAGGTCTCTAAAGTTCTTTGAGCTCCTTAGATGATTTTTGTTTTATTTTAAAGGGAGCAGGCCGACTGAAAGAATCCGTCTATTTAAACAGCGGAAAGTAATTTCTTGTACAGCACTGGAAGCCTGGGGCTGTACTCCTCCTCCTGGATTTTACAAGCTTTCTTAAGACTCAGATCTGTGGGAGCTGGGCAGGGTGGAGGGTGCTGTGTCACAGGCTCTGTCAGCCAGACAGATTATTAATACGGAAAACCTCCCCTTGGAAAAGCTCAGCTCAAAACTATTCATGACTCTTGCTTCTATATAAACTCCTGCACTCCCTGGCAATCGTGAGTGACAGCCGACCGGCTCCACCCTGGAAACCGTACAAGTCACTCCCCGGCAATCCCCACTGTGTCCAGAGGGCATGGGGCTGCGTCAGTGGCTTGCAGAAGAAAATGCTCAACTTTGATTCTAGCTTTGAAAGTGCAGGGCGTTCATTCTGGGGGAGGGGAACCTACAGGGAGGGCTTGTAAAAGTGACAGGCGAATAGCACTGGTGTAAGGGAAGCGCTGAGCAAACGTCTTCCACGCAGGTCTGCCAATGCTGACCGGATTAGCCCATCCTCGGCACAGTGCTGCATGTGCATTTCAGCTTGGGCCTGCCCTGCAGCCCCTCCCACTAGTCCTTATGAAGTTCTACCAAATACGTCAACCTTGACATGCAGCCTCACTGTTGTTCCAGTCCTGGACCTCCCGCTCTGTAACACAGATCAGTCCACTGCAGTTTTGTCTTGGGGCCACTCCTCTCTCCAGCTCTTCCTATGCACCACTCCCTGACACACAGCAACCCTGCTATCTAATACAACTTTCCAGAGTGCGCTGCTTTAAATGTAAGGCCGTAAGTACCTAGTTCCTGTGTGTCACCTTATAAATACCTACGGTGAGACACAGACAAACAGGCCATGGCAGCATCTGTGTGTGTGTTTCAGGAACAGTTGGTGCTAAGTCATTAGATATGTGCTTTGACCCATGTTATATTTTAGATTGGTAACAAGAATGTTAATTATCTCAGCGTGTATGAACAAGGAGTAAACTGGAGTCTGTGAATCTGCTGCTTTCTTATTGGCTACAGGTGCTGCAGACAAAAAAAATCATCATTGTTTCAACAAATGTTCTAGCCTGCACCTGCTGCGTTTGTGTACTTAGTCTGAAGACACAGCTCTGTGTACAACAGCAACTGAGAGTGAGGGCTGCAGCTTCTGGAAGCTGGTTAAAGGGCTGCTTTGATCACTCTCACACATCAGAAAAATGTGTGTGTGTGTAATACAAGCAAAATATTTTCATAAGGAAATTCAGGCGGGTCATTGTCATTCTTCAACCACATAACATGGCCCTTCCTTGGATTTTTATATGAAGAAGTGGCTTGTTCTTTCTTACTGCTCCCACCTAGACACCACTGTAAGCTGTGCTCACAGCTCCGCGCCCATGGGCTAGTAGAGATGGACCAGACTCAGTACTGAGAGGAGAGAGCTCAGAAAAGAAAAGAACCCAGCATGCAGCAGAACGTGGTGCTCATGATTTGGGGGTGGGGGCGCTCTTCCCTCTGATTCAGTATTAAACCCAGTATCCTATCATGGTGCTAGGGGGTGCAAAGCTGCTACAGAGGCTATCTTTGGGCAAGAGTCCCAATGTAACCACAGGCATGTCACTGAGCTGCTCTGTGCCTCAGTTTCCCCATATGCAAAAAGAGGACATTAGCAGCTCCCAAACTCCCATGGGATGCTGTAGAGCCGAAAGTTTTACCCTTCGTAGAGTGCTTTGTGAGCCTGAGTTAGGACTGCAGAATTAATTGGTAACAAATTGGTGTCCGCTTGGGCATTCATGGGTGTCATTATGTGGCACACATGGAATGTCCCAGCAGCAGTGGTAATCAACTCTGATCCTGCTCAAAGGGGATGTGAATACAGAGCTGGGAGTGGGGGTGGGATTTTCAGCTCCAGGAGACACTCTAGCAGCCGGGGCTAACTGCACCGAGTACATGCCAGTATTTCGCCTCAAGTTGGGAATCTCACCCTCAGCTCAAAGTGTAGTTGCACTGTAAAGCACTGGCACCCATCCACTTCAACTAAAGGAGAATCCCCATGTGCTAGCAACAGCATAGGGCCATGACACATGGGACAGCTGTTCTGATTTCACCCAGTGGGAGGCAGTAGTAAATACACACACTCACAGCTATGAGTTTGATCCCAAATGAAGTTGCAACTCACAGGATTTAGAGGCTGGGGCTTAAGAGGCTAACACAATAGTCTCATTCCTGAGAGGCAGCCTGCAGCTGTGCTCTCTAATGTCTCGACATTCTGGGTCTGTCTACACAGAAGACAGCCGGTTCAGGGTTCCACTCTACACAGGTCTAGATTGCCTTCCTCGCCGCCCCCTTGGGAGCAGGGAGACTACAAATAGCAACCAGGAAATGGCACAAACAGAAGCCAAAAATGACCCCACTCTGCAATCGTTGAATAGCTTGTAAGGCTATAAGAGACTATGAGCATCACCTAGTCTGAGCTTTGCTTAACACAGGCCAGACAGCCTCACTCAGTAACTGCTCCCTCAAGCCGAGACCTTCTGTTTGCGCATGTAGCATCTCTCTTAAAAAGGTACCTACACAATTGCAGTGTAGAGGTTCTGGCTGCAGCCCCCAAGCTCTGGGACCCTGCCACCTCCCCGGGTCCTAGAGGGACTTAAAATCTTCCAGTGATGAAGGATCCACTCCACCCTTACGTCAATCTGGCTGCTTTGTGGGAAGAGATGCTTTAGCCAAACCCCAGAGGCTGAGCTCAATACAGGGGGAACCGGGTGAAATCCTCTGGCCTGTGATACATAGGACGGCAGTATTCCATCAGACAGTCCCTTCCGGCCTTAAAAGCTGTCCTGACGGTTAATTACCCTCACTGTTAACATAAGAATAATATCAGAAAAGCTTTAAAAACAAGCAGACAACTCAATTTGTTCACTGAACTTGAAGCCTTTCGTATGTTTAATTGCTGGTAACTCTTCTTACTGGGGCTTCCTAGCCAGCTGAATTTGAATTCCCCTCTCACCCACGATTCCTTTCCTACACAAGGAGCAAGGACTATAAAGGATGGAAAGGGTTAATCTGTGCCTGGGAGCCTCTAAAACTTCATGGCTCCAGTGTGTGGAACGCAAAGTCCTTTACCATCATTCAGAGTGGTAGCCGTGTTCGTCTGTATCAATGAGGAGTGCTTCTGGCACCTTTGAGACTAACATTTATTTGGGCCTAAGTCCACAAAAGCTTATCCCAAATAAATGTGTTAGTCTCTAAGGTGCCACGAGGACTCCTCCTTGTTTTTACAATAATTCATGGCCATTGCCACACACGGGGAATCCAATAGATAGAGATCAAGTTGCACATGGCAAGGCCCCCGGTATAGAACTCAGATCCTTCCAACTAAACAAGGAATTGCTCTCACCCTCTCCTTGCGGCCCCTCAGTGCCACACTTCATGTGCAGGATGCTGCAGAAAAGGATGTGTTTATACTAAACAGAGGTGTGGTTAGAGGCAGTAGGTCAGGGCGGCTTTGCTATGCATGTGGCACTATATGCATCAGGGGATATAACCCTAACCCTGGCTGCATGCAACAGGCCGTGCATCAGAGCTCGAGGGGTCACTGCACCTGTCTGCTTCCTAATTTCCCCTGCAGTGACAGATGATCTTAATGGCACCCGGCTCGCTGATAAATTGACCACTCTCACCTATGTCCTGCTGCCCTGCCACTGGGAGCCACCTTGCTGCTTTCAGTTCTGATGGGGAGGGACCACCACAGAGATAAGAAAGGAATTCAGTCTCTATGGCCCTTTAAATCATTGGCTTCTCCGCTGAGGCGGCCAGTTGGAGCTATTGGCTCTGGGAGGTATTGGATACCTGCCCATTTCGAACCGATGGGAGTCCAGCAGTTTATTTCATTTACAGTCACAGGCCACCAAAATGCCCATCGGCCAGTAACAGCTTTCTTCACTAATGACCTATTTTGGACTCAAACAGGCATCCTAGCAGCAAAAGGTTCCACAGCCCAAGGCATCTCAATCCCCCAAACCAGCTTTTATGTGCTGTAAACGTCTCCGGCACTGTAGGAAAAAATTGCTTCACATCCAGGAAGCGAAGGTCGCTTTGTCACTCGGCATGCATGAAAATGCTGTTTCATGCTGTCTACAAAGAAGGCTGATGTACTTGGGCCTGATGGATCGCATTAAGAACTTGCCTCTGCTTCCCACAGCTACTTGACTATATTTCATCAGCTCACAGAGGTACAGAGCCGATGTTTGCTATGTAGGGCAGCAGACCCTTATAATCTGATTGGAGAATGGAGCTGTTTGCACAGATTTATTGAGTGACGGTTTATTAAAGCGACAGATCCCTTCACCACCACTGCCTAGGATGATGGTCACTGGCTCTGAGCAGAGGGTTCACTTTAGTTTGCCAGAAATCTACTCTTGTAAAAATCTGTGGCCTTTTGAAAAAAAGATTATAACTAAACTAAACAGGCCGGGGCAAGGCTGACAGCCCTGACTCAGACCTGACTCCCACGGCTAAACCCCCGTTAAAGCCAAGCGGATGGCTACTGTGGAACAAACTTCTCCCCCTGTGGTGAGTAATACGGTCAAGGCTTCAGCTGACGTTTTAAGACTGGGTTTAAGGTTTATGGATTAAGCGAACTCACAGGGTGGCAGGATCCAGGATTCAAATGGCTGCAGCCATAAATACATCTGTTTAATGGCAGCCCCTGAAACATGCTATGAGAGAGTGTCATAGACTAGAAATGACACAGCCCTGGCCTGGAGGGGGTATACACATCTCTTTGTCCCTCACAAACACACCCCCCCACAACAATCACACAGATATACACCATGTAGACACACAGGTCTACACATACATCACAGAGACACACTGCAGTACACCATACCGACACACACACCCACCACTCATGCTAACACACATATTTAAACAGTCACACACTTGACACACATATACACACACACACCACACAGACATACACCCCAGTCACACATCAGTTACCTTCCAGACACACACCAACATGCACCATACAGACTCATATGTACACCCCCCCGAGACATACATGCGTGCATACACCACTTTCCCATGATCACACATGCACACCCACACACCCCAATCTGTCTCTCACACCCCAATCACACAGACACGCACAATTCACCCTCATGCAAAATTGCACTAGTGCACAGACGTGTGTGTGCCTTCCTGCTGGCGAAGGTTTGTGCCATGTACATGTGTGCTACAAACACAGGCCAATCTAGTGGGTTTCTCTCCAGCAGCCTCCCACCTGCCCTGGTGCCTGAGGCATGGGTGGCTTTGCCCTTTTAAGAGCCAGCGCTGCCATTTGAACGGACAGGCGCCTGTCCTTAATGATTAATAAAAGCTAGCAATCCACCGGCTACCACCATCTAAACACACAAAGCGAGCCCCTTACCCCTCCTGTTCCCCCCAGCCCCGTCCCCACTGCTGGCTGGGTCCAGCGCAAGAGACAAATAAATCCCTTTGCAGCTAGGAACCGGTGCAGACAATGGCTCTGATGCTGAACCAGTTATGTCTGTATCATCCCTTCAGTAGAGCTTTGTCCTTGTGCAACGAGCAGGCCAGTGGGGCTTAGCAGGGCCCCCAACAACTTCCCCCTGGCCTGGCCCAAACTGGGGCACAAGGGGCCAGGCCTTTCCTGCCCTAGCAAAGGGGTTGCTTTGGTCTGGTTTTAAATAGAGGCTGATGCGTTGACATGGTAGGAGGTCTTCCCCTCCCCCCAAGCTTGGAGAAACAATCAAGGATGGACAGATGGATCCAGCTAGATAACCCCCTTGCACCTCAGACAAGGGATGGTGTCAATTTCCCCTTAGCTGGTGAGGTTTCTTTCTATGCAAATGCCTGCCCGAGAGCAGAGCAGCTGCCCCAGTGGAGTGACTCATTTCCTGCTCTCGTGTCACGTTCTGGTCAGGCCAGTTTGGCAAAATCTTTGCTCGTTTTCCCCAGCTCTCTGCTCCCCCTCCGAGATCAGGGGGGTGCGTTCGCTCAGGCCCTGGCAGAATGAGGCAGGATTTTCAGGAAACTGCGTCAAAGCCGCACACAGAAGAAGAAGAAGAAGGGGGGAAAAAGTACAATCAAGTGTGTTGTTGGGAGAGAGAGACAAGCTCAAACTCCTCCTCTTCCACCACCTTCTGTTTCTCCAGGGGAGATGAGCCAATCCAGAGGCAATGGGGGAGCCCAAGGGCTAGGAGGACAAGAACAGGAAAAGTTCACTGCACTGGCTCCTGCAGAACACTAGAAAATCCAAAACTACAGATAAAAAGCAACAGAGAGTCCTGTGGCACCTTTAAGATTAACAGATGTATTGGAGCATGAGCTTTCGTGGGTGAAGACAGATAGCTGTGACTCTGGAGCTAATTGTAATGCCTGTCTCCCACAGTCCAGATATTTAACAGTAGTACTGTTGCTTGTCTCCACTAGGATTTGGATGGTGTTTGCCAACATGCGTCAGCAGCCCAGTATAGTCAAGCCAGCGTTCCTTTAACATGCATTAAACTGGTCAAGTTAAAGCCTAGACCACCTCAGCTTTAGCACCTGTTAAACTGGCTGAGTTGATTTGTCTAAGGCAGTGGTTCTTGCCACCGAGTCAGCACACAGCTATGGCCCATGTGACATCCTCAGGGCCATGCAGGTAGTGTATATACTGTGTTAGTCTACCACTCTGAAACCTGACACTGTATATATTGTGTGGACGCAGCCCATATAACACAGAGAGAGCTGCACATACAGCCCACAATGGTCAATAGGTTGAGAACCACTGATCTACACGAATAGATGTTAATCGCTTAGCAAACACCTTCCAAACCCGAGTGCAGACAAGGCCTGTGTAATACACTCCGGCGTGGTGTGAAAGCTCCGATATCTCACAACCCTTGAGGGCTAGAAGTGGGCTCTTTATACTGTTGGAAAGAGAAGATTTTCTATAGCCCAGGTAGGTCCAGCTGTATCAGCTCGGAAAGCTGAGATGAGTGGAGATAAGCTACACCTCTACCTCCGTAAAACACTGTCCTCGGAAGCCATAAAAATCTTACTGCGTTATAGGTAAAACCGCATTATATTGAACTTGCTTTGATCTGCCAGAGTGCGCAGCCCCACCCCCCCAGAGCACTGCTTTACCGCGTTATATCCGAATTCGTGTTATATCGGGTCGTTTTATATCAGGGTAGAGGTGTATTTGAGGGATATTTCCTCAAATGTCATTAGTTCAATTTTCCTCTCCCTTCCAGGCCTGCCTCTGCAGGTGGAGCAATTAAAAATGGGTTTAACTGTTAGATGGGGAGTGGGGTTTATTTGAACGGTTTTTCTATTCGATGTGGCATTTCTAGAAAGTGTGTTGGAGTTGGGGGAAGGGAAGGGGATAAAGATTTTATCAGCACCTGTTTGGCATGATTTGCCTAATTCACTCATGCTGACAGAACCACATCATTCTGGATCTGCACACGGCCCTAGATGCCTAGACACCATGGGGATGTGAACGTGGGAAATACTGAGAGGCCTCCTTCGCTGCTTTACTCCCCACGGGATCCTGCCAGCAGCAGGGGGCACAGCAGACACCCCCTCGTGCTGGGGTGTCCAGAGTGTATTGGGAGTGTGTGAGGCAGTCAAAGCTGTGATTACAGGGCCATGGTCCAATTCCAGCCCTCCTGAACTCTGTTCCCAGGGACTGTCCATACTCACCTGGATGAGCCTGAACTTTTTGTCGGAGCTGTTTATGACATCTCAGCACTTTTTGGGTACGGAGGTTTGTTGAGGAACAGCATGTTCAGTTAGCAATATACCCTCACAATAGTCCTCTGATGAATTTGGTGCCTTGCATGTATAACAACTCATATTTCTAGAGGGCTTAAACTACTTACTCAGGGATCACTTCATCCACCAGTGAAATGCAGCCACTTCTGGGCAGAACGCAGCAGCCATTGAACAGCACATGGCAATGCTGCACAAATCTTTAGAACGTGGAAGTAATGGCTTCTTGCTGGCTGCCTCAGCTGAGAGCTGACTGGACCATGGAAAATGAACTCTCCTTTTGGTCAAAACGGGTCTAGCTGTTACAATGGTAGCTGTCTCTGAGCCTGCTAATGCTTTCATGCTCACCAGGGGATGCACCAGTGTTAGTGCAGTGGGGACAGGTTTGCTAGCGCAGACCATACTCTTTCCAGGGTCAAAGTCACAGCTCCTTCAAAGCCAAAGGTGCATCAGGATTGATGATTTAGTTGGGAATTGGTCCTGCTTTGAGCAGGGGGTTGGACTAGATGACCTCCTGAGGTCCCTTCCAACTAGGGTGACCAGATGTCCTGATTTTATAGGGACAATCCCGATTTTTGGGTCTTTTTATTATATAGGCTCCTATTACCCCTCCACCCTCATTCCAATTTTTCACCTTTGCTGTCTGGTCACTTCCAACACTGAGATTCTATGATTCAGGATGATGCTGTTAAGGCATGTCTGTTTCATAACCAAAGGGACACAAGAGAGTGGCCAGCACTGACTACCTTCGAGTGTCCTAATCGGGTGGCTCGGGTACCCATTTTACAGCTGGGGGAACTAGAGGCAGCCTTTCAGCGTGAGATCAAATGAGAATCAAACCCATAGCCTTCAGGGTTGTAGTCATGTCTTAACCACTCAGGGTACGTCTATATATACAGCAGTTAAACACCCACCACTGGCACAGGTCAGCCGACCTGGGCTTGCGGGTCTCAGGCTGCAGGGCTGTAAAATTGTTGTATAGACATTCAGGCTCAGACTGGGCTCTGGAACTTGCATCCAGGGCGGGTCCCAGAGCCTGGCCTCCAGCCCAAGCCAGCTAACCCAGGCCAGCCACAACAGGGCCCCACATCTTTTATCCCAGTGTAAATGTGCCTCAGCCATAGCACCTCAGGTCTCTCCAGCCTGGGAGATAGCGGGAGAATGTGTATGTGCAGAAGTCATCCACGACGTACCTGTTCTGAGGGCACAGAGAAGCCTTCAGTCTGCAAAGCTCCTGATCGATCCATCCATCACTCTTCACCTGCACCCAATTTACTGAAAAGAAACCAAGCAAAGACGCTGTCAGTTTCTCTGGCATTTGAAATCCTCAGCAGTTCAGTCACCTTATCATGAGAGTGACTTTTGGAGGCTGTGACAGTCTATGCCCGGTCGAGACATTCTGTAACCTTTGCAACCTGTATTTATGCTTTTTAAGGATCTATTTCTCTGCTGTTCCTTCCTCTTCTATGTGTGTCGCACAGTTAAACCCTGCTGCATCCAAACAACCAGGGCCGGCTTTAAGAAGTGCGGGGCCCAATTCGAACAGTTTCGACGGGACCCTGACAGGGATGACTTAAAAAAACAACAACAACAAAAAACACCTGTAAAAAAACACGTGGGGATTGTACTCACCGGGCGGTGCTCTGAGTCTTCGGCGGCGGGTCCTTCACTTGCTCCAGATCTTTGACGGCACTGAAGGACCCGCTGCTGAAGACCCAGAGCAAGCGAAGGACCCGCCGCCGAAGTGCCACTGGAGACCTGAAGCGCCGCCAGGTGAGTAAAAATTAAAAAGGCGCCTCTAGCCGGGGAAGGGATTCTCACTGGGTGCGGGGCCCTCTTAGGCACGGGGCCTGATTCAGGGGAATTGGTGGAATTGGCCTAAAGCCGGCCCTGCAAACAACTAGCATCATGTGCTTGTTAATCAACCCACCGCCCAAGAAGTTACTGAATGCTCCAACAAAATGCTATTAACGCTTCAGACTTATAGAGCACCTTCCACCTACCCATCCCAGCATGCTTTGCAAACATCCATCTAGCCTCACAGCACCCCTGCGTGGTAGAGAAGTGAAGCTACTTCCCCCTGCCCTTTTACAGATAGGGAAACTGAGGCATGGAAAGGTGAGGTAACTTGCCCAAAGGAGTAGAGCTGGGAATAGAATTCAGACCCCCTGATTGCCCATCCAGCACCCTAACCACAAAACCAACTCTCCTTGCCAAAGACCAAAATTTTTGTTTGCCCAAGAGCAATGTGAAAAGCCCTTTAACAGCACAAAGCTATTGATGTAAGATAGGCCAGGAATGCCTGTTAGTCAAATGTCAGTGCTGGTTGTGTACCAGGAGCAATTATAGATCTGGACCTGTGTATATTTGGAAAGGACATGACCAAAAACACCCTGTCCTTTCAGGGCGACTCCTTGAGATCAAAGACAGAGGATGGTCTACTGACAGATGGTGCAAGCGGCTTGCAACAGGGCCAAGCAATGTCTCTTACCACCTTCAGCTTGCTAGGAGATTCAGACAAGCGTTGAAGCACGTGCCAGGTGATTTATGCACATATGTAAGCCCTTTTCTGAATAGGGATGCTTTCCTGACTCCAGCCCTTTGCCAGCTGAGCCACTATTCCACTCTCGGGATGGGTCCCACAGCCAGAACCTACGCCCTTCCTTCTCCTGCAACACAGCGGGCAGCCAGCGGGGGCGCTGCAGAGCAGTTGCCGTAGGACAGTAGTTGTTTTCTGCTCTTGGCTCACAGCTTTAACATTGCGGGGTCTGCCTTAGGGACACATTTTCTATTCTTAATCCAACACACTTTTTCCTAATACAGTCACTCCGCCACCCCACCCCAGGAGGTCACAAAATTGGCTCCAGGGTTTTTTTTTTTTAAATTAATGGAGATATCCTATCTCCTAAAACTGGAAGGGACCTTGAAAGGTCATTGAGTCCAGCCCCCTGCCTTCACTAGCAGGACCAAGTACTCATTTTGCCCCAGATCCCTAAGTGGCTCCCTCAAGGATTGAACTCTCAACTCTGGGTTTAGTAGACCAATGCTCAAACCACTGAGCTATCCCTCCCACCCTTGGGTGTCACCATTCTATAATGTCCACTGTATTAATCTGATTGATGCACTCTCTTCCTATATGAGGGATCAGACTGAAATCTACCCTTGGGTCAAGTGTTTCTAAGGTGCCCATCACCTTGGTATCTGACACCTGGAGCACAAGCATTTATTCATTAGCTATAGTCAGGGTGGCCAAATCATCATTCCCCAGTTGGGCCCCCTGCCACCACTAACACCTCTGAGCCCCACCCAGCCTCCCGCCAGACTTCCCCTCAGCCACCTGCCCCCATTTCCCTCCATTTCCCTTCAGTATCCTAAGACTTACATTCTCTCTCCCTACCCATTTTCCTGGTCCCCATCTGCCCCACACCCACATTTCTCTGGTCCCCCCTTTACCTCCTGCATTGCCTCGCAGTCTGCCCCTCCGGTCCCCAGATTTCCCACACATCCCCTCAGTCTACCCTGCCGTCCCCAAATCCTTTGCAAACCTTCCCACAAGGCTGCTCCCAGTCTCCCTCGCATTTCCCTTGCCAGTTTTCTAACCACTGAACCCAGAGGGCAGCCTGGCTTCAGTCCCATTGGGAGATAATGGGAGATGGCAGCCATCTTGAGTAGGAGCAGTTTGCGTCCACAGGCCTGAGGAGAAATGGTAGCCATCTCCGCCGAGGGCAGCTTGCCATCATTTTGGATAAGAGCAAAAATCCACACAAAAGGCTGGGTTAGAGCTCAGCTAAAAAACAACCTCCTCTCGGAGAGAGAGCATGTGGAATTAACTTCGGCGGAGCCCGGGGGACTCCCCTGTACTTGACTGTATGGGACAGGCTTAGTCAGGTCTTTGGGAGACGTACTATTGTATCCTCCCTGCAACCTGAAGCCAACAGCCGATGGTCAAAGTACATGCGGATCCTAACAGCACAAGGAAAGATTCCCTCAACGCTTCTACTGACAAACAAAAGCCAGATGGGGCCCTTTGTGGGTCGCGTCTCGCAGATCATTGAGTGCTGCCCATTGGTGCTCTCCAGAGGACAGAATCCTGAACGCTGGCAGGAAAGCCAAAGACACACTGGTTTCTAAACAGCTGGCTTTGCAAGTGGCCTTGTAGACTCCCTTGTTGGCTGCTTCAGCAGAACGGCCAAGGACTGAATGGAGACCGAATGCAAGGAGCGACTGGAATTCTGACGCAGAATTTCCTAGCGTGGGTGTGGGTTTGGTCCCCTAACAGCCGAATAAGATAGCTTTCCTCCTGTAATCACTTCATCCAGGTCAGGCCCTGGGGGCTCTGAGTCAGGCACGTCAGATACCAAATCCGCATATCGCAGCAGGGTGTGTGACATGCTGGCTATTTTGCTGGGGCGTGATTTACTAAGGGGAAAACACATGACCATCGGAAGCCACAAAATGGTCCCATTGTTCTCAGCTGCCTTTTAAAAATCATCCACAGGTTAACCCAGCCATTAAATACCAAACACTCCGCTAACGGACCAGAAAAGTGACAAACGGGCCCGAACTGGAACACTGGAACCTTGTGGAATTTGAATCTGGGTCCATCTTGTGCAGTCAGCCCCATTCACCATCACAGGACACCTCAAAACCTGGATCCAAACACGTTGCGAGTCACAGATCGGGGTCATCTCTAGGAGCAAACATCTCTCATTTTAAATAGGTCCCAACCAGGAGCAGGGTGCTGTACAACACATGCAGCGACACAAAGCACACAAGTGACATATGAAGGGCGGTAAGATGGTGATACAAGATGGGCCACGTGTGTAATTTTCTTTTAGGGTGTGTCACTTAGCCCCATCTCCCCGCAATGGAGCCATGATGAATGGGCTGGTGTCCTAGGAAGAGGTGGTCCTAGGCACCGACTCTGTGGATGCTCTGGGGCTGAAGCACCCACAGAAAAATTGCTTGGGGGAAGGCAGAGAGCAGTGAGCAGCTGGCATTCAGGGGCCTTGGAGAGAGGGTGGAGCAGGGGCAGGAAGAGGTGGAGCAAGGGCGTGGCCTTGGGGAGGGGTGGAGTGGGGCAGGGCTTTGGGGCAGTGCAGGGAGCAGAGCACCCCTGGGGAAGGTAAAACTCAGCGCCTATGGCGGATGGGTCTTGAGATAGGGTTTGAAGGCGACGTACAGCTGACGTCTGGAGCAGTGCTCTGTGTATAAAAGGCAGCAGAGAAAAATGGGGTGATACAACTGTGATGAACTGATGGACAGGCAGGCTTGTAGTTGCTGTCTGAGATGCATAGGGCCAAAGGCATCATTTCAGATTTGCGCTCATAGGTACTTCTCTTGCCCCTATGACTGTCATACTGGTGCATCTCACAATCTTTACTGTAGCTAGACTCACGGCATCGCAGTGAGGGAGGGCTGTGTCCTCATCTGCGTTGGACAGGCGGAGAACCAAGACGCAACCAGACTAAGGCTCAAATCCTCAAAGGTATCGCAGTTCCTGCTTAATGGAAGTTAGAAGCCTAAATACATCTGTGGAGCTGAGCTTAAGTCACTTGCCCCCAATCACACAAGAAGTCAGGTGTGGGGCCAGGAACCAAACCCTGGTCACCTGAGTCCTATGTTAGCGCCCCAACCATTGACCCAGACTTTCTCTTCTGAAAGCAAAAATGCAGAAAGAAGGAAAATTCTTGTGGTTTTAATTTAAAAAAGTCTCACTTTAGATAAAGTTCCAGTGATAGTTTATAAAGGGTTAATATTAGATGTTTTAATAGATGGTTGATCAAATAGAGTCCAGACAACAGGTGTCTTATTGTCAATTCTCCATCAATACACTTCTCATCCTCCATGACACATCATGTGCATGGACGTGACACGCTTATCACCTCTGTGAATTGTGTATTAACTCTTTACAAGCCATTTATGAATGGAACCTTGACAGCAAATGTGATAAAAATACAAGGGTCAACGTTTAAAGAGAGTCTGGGCGGATGGGCAGTTGGGACTTTCCCTATGGAAATCTCTGTCTCGCTGTCTCTCATCAGGAAACGTGTGTCTCATCATCCATGCCCGTGTTAACCACCTGCAGTCTAGCCATGTCAGGTCCCTCAAAGCGAGGAGTCATTGCACCGGTTGGAAGCCAGACAACGCCAAACGGAAATCAAACACACGTTTTTAACCACTGGAACAAACTACCAAGGGAAGTGCTGGATTTATCACCTCCTGAAGTCTTCTTCTCAAGACTTTCTGGACCATATGCTTGAGTCAAACATCATTTATTGGGCTGAAACACAGGTGTGACTGGATGAAATTCTCTAGTCTGTGCTATACAGAAGGTCAGACTAGATGATCACAACGGTCCCTTCCGACCTTAAATGCTATGACTCTCTGAAAACATCCTCTGCCACTGTTTTGAAGTCTGTCGGGTGCCTCCCTAAAGCCCTCTTGTCGAGTTTCATCTTGTTATTTGCAACCCAATTTCCAATCAAAGCACCCTGCTGGCTCCTTTGAAGGCAATGACTGGAATTCCCATTGCTGATCACGTTCTCAGTGCCTCTTGTTCCCGCTCCATTGCCCATAAATCATCAAGGCAGCCTCCCATGCATCAGAGAAGACCAAGCAGCGACTCGTTGGCTGGCTCAGAGGCCTAGGACGGAGCTATTTGCCAGGCGTCTACGAATTCGTTCTGGTTTTGATTATTTTCCTTTTGCTCTTTAAAGGACTCTCAAGGTATTATTCATATTAAAACAAGTCTTCTCCCAGCTCATTTCATGGGAAATGCTGGACTGGATCAGCCCCAGGGTCCATGTAGTCCAGTGGCCTGGCTCTGGCTGGAGTCAGCGATGTTTCACGGGAAAGTGAAAGGATTTCTGACGCACACAATTATGGAAGAAACTGCTCATAGGAGAAGGTTCATCCAAACCCCAACCAATTAATGACTGGTTTAGGCTCTGCTGTAGGAGGGTTCAATATCCCTGTTATTCATTTTAATCCAGTCTGGTTAATCTCATTCTCCAGATAAAAAGATTATTCGCTTCAGAACCCTAGCAAGCTCTTGACTTCAGCATCCAGTAGCAATGAGTTCCACAGGTCAGCTGTAAGATTTCCCCATACTCATTTGCTAGGGTTGCCCACGAGGACTGAATTACATGCTTTGGATTGTTATTGTAGAATCTCTCACAAGCACTGGGTTTTACACAACTGTTTGTTGTACAGTGGCTCACAAATGCACAGTTGAGCACGCAGTGTGTCATTGGAAGGTGTTTCATTTGGGCTAGGCCTGCACACTCCAGGGTGTTATCAGCAGGTCACTCCTGCGTACTGGGCTGCTGGCCCTGGGGTACAGGAGGAAAAAAAATGGTTTTAGTTTTCTAAAAACCACCAGCTACATTAAATTTGCAAACTAATCTAAGAACAAATATGAAGCACGTTACCATTTAAAGTGCCCGCTCCAGCTCAGAAATAGCTCACCCCAAAGATGTCTTTGTGAACCCTGGCACTTCTCCTCCAATTTGTATTTGCAGAATTTTTTTGTCCGTGTGTTGATTAGCGTTTTCCTCCATCACGAGGTGTCCTGACTCCGAGCTGCCCTTCCAAGCCGTCGTCCAGAAGGCAAGTGGAGATAAAGCAGGAGCAATTGGAACGGCCTTTGAGTTTCAGTTTGTGTGTGGCAGTGGAGGGGGTGGGGTGAGGCTTAATTAGCTGCCGTTTGTCTGAAAAAAAAATGTCAGGCACTACATGAATGCCGAGGAGTGTAACAAACACGCACACTGTTCGCTTGGAACGTCATTGCAGGAAGGGGGCTGGAACACCAATCGTCTTGTTCCAAAATCCCAAGCTACTGCTATTTGAGCCATAGGAAAATCTCCATGAATGTCTACCAGTACGGAACTTACGAGATACAGCTGAGTAAAAAAAGATATATATATAAAAATAAATGGAAATATACCTAGCTCATAGAACTGGAAGGGACTTTGAAAGGTCATTGAGTCCAGCCCCCTGCCTTCACTAGCAGGACCAAGTACTGATTTTTGCCCCAGATCCTTAAGTGGCCCCCTCAAGGATTGGACTCACAACCCTGGCTTTAGCAGGCCAGTGCTCAAACCACTGAACTATCCCTCCCACTTGTACCCAGCAACAAGCTGTGCCACAGATGCAAGTGCATTATCATGTTATCTTAACTATTGTTAGGACAATTCCCCTTTATAAACTGGTTGTCGGCTAAATCTACAGGAGCGAGTTGGGCAAAGGAGGGAGCATGTGCCAGGAGAGAACCAAAGTTTTTATCAGGTGTCCTGGACGCTGAGAGATTATGGGAAGAACGATATACCACAATTCCCCTTAGTCTGGGTCTGAGATCTGGGCAAGGGGTTTTCATGAGAAGAATTCCTTGTCCCTCACCATGTGCAGTGGAACTGCTGAATTTAACGGCCGCTCCCCCGAATCCTCTGGTTTGCTGTGCAGCTCCCACCAGGACAATGAGATTTCGCCTTTAACCGTTTATTTTCATTGCTGGTTGTGCTTAGTAGCAGTGATGTATTGGCCCAAAAGCCCCAGCAGGCACCGAGCAGCTCCAGCTTCACCGAACAACATATCTCGGCCCTGACCTGAAGGGACCAGCTCCAAGGAGGAGAAAATAGTTTTCTGCTTGGTAGATCTGCTTGAAAGTGACAAGGCTGGCACAAGCAGGAGAAGGTGATGAGGACAGCTGCTCACTAGGACCTGGACTGAGGAACGACCAGCCACCTTCCCACAAAATACTCTGATTTAGTCTATTGAAATAAACAGATTCCCCCCCCCCCGCCCCCGTTTGAGTAGGGACCAACAAGAGATGTTTGCAGCTATTAGTTTCTCTCTAAAGTATGAAATACACTTGGGTCTCAGCAGTGTATTAAGCCGTGAGTTGTAAAGTTTTCAGAGCAGTAATCATGCTAATGGGGCTCACGACTGCTCTAAAAATAGATAAAATGGTGGCAATTGAAGTGCACTGGGATACGGCATGCAATGCCTCTGGATGATATCACATCTATTAGTACAGCGCGATGAACTCTACGCTACACGTCGCAACCTGTGGAGTGGGAGGGTTTTCTTCCTGCCGGTGAGGCGGACAAGGTAGATGAGATCAGAGAAATTTGAGAGAGAAAAACAAAAATCTACCAGTTCACCATCTGCACCCTCTCTCCGTTGGGTCAGGATTGTTCCCTCTGGTTCAGAGGCAGTGTCATCTCCGCTAGACAGAGACTCGGGAGACCAGGGTGCTATGCCGAGCTGTGCAAACATTGACCTTCAACCTTTCTTCTGCCGCTCCTTTCCTTGTCTTGCACAGAGCAGGCCTCTAGCAGTATAAATAATCACACAGTCTCTTCTCCGGTGCTTTGATCAGTCTACGTTTAAATGACTCAAGCCGCCTGCTTTAGGCAGCTGTTCAGCAGCCTAAGAGATCTCACTGCTAGGAATTATCCCTAAGCGTCACCCTTCATTTTCCATTTTGTTCCTCTTGTTCCCTTTGAGCCGCCTTTGGACCAATTCTTGGCCGGGATGTTCAGACTGTATTGGCAGAGCCGTTTCTACGTCACGCTCCCGTATACACCTGCTCTCACCCACTCACCTTTTGGCCTCGGCGTCCGCCCCAAGGTGAATGATTTGTGGTTAGGGTGTGGTAAGCTTGAGAAAGTGAGAGTTATGGGAAAGCAAATTACAAATACTGTTCCCACACGGCGAAAAGATGATCACCTCTTTTGGAAAACGGTTGCAGCACAAACAGCTGCCGTTTGAAATCCGAGGCAGTCAGCGTTGTCCTCGGGCACAGATGGAATGGGACAAGGAGGACATGTTATCTTCTACTGGGCCACCCCCACTTGACTTACCGGAAACTGTAGCATAAACAGACACAAGCGTTTTCACCCCCATATCTTCTAAGCCGGGGGTTCTCACACTGGAGGATATGAGGTTATTATGGGAGAGTCGCAAGCTTTCAGCCCCCATGCATGCCGGGGCTCCAGCTGTCAACCATGCATAGGGCTGACAGCCGGAACCCTTCAGAGCTGGGCAGCTGGAGAGCAGCGACTGCTGGTCAGCTCTGAACGCAGCGCTGCCCTAGCAGCAGCACAGAAGTAAGTGTGGCCTGGTATGGGGGGATCATCACTTTTGGGGGGCGGTCCTCACAGCCTGACGTATTTTCAAAATGGGGTCCCAGCAAAAAAAGTTTGAGAGCCCCCGTTCAAAGAATAGTAAGAGAGGAAGCTGCACAGGTTAACAGATAGTGCACTGAGCTGGGACTCTGGAGACCTGGGTTTGGTTTCTGGTTCTGTACCCTTGGGTGAGTCATTTCCCTCTCCATGCCTCTGCCTAGCTTGGAATCCCTTCAGACACAGAGACCATCGCTCATGACAAATGTACAGTCCTAGCACAACAGGGCCTCTAAGAGCTACTGTCGAACACATTCATAATATAAACAAAACCACTTTCCCCCTCTTTATATTACAGCTTCTACCTTTGGTAGCACCGAGCGCTGCCCTGGTGCACAAATATGCATCCAAGTTTATTTTGTGTCAACAGGGCCTTTGAGGCCGAGTGTCTCAGTTTGGTTGGAAAAAAAAACTGGTTTTGATTTCATAAAAGCTATGAGTGTTTGTGAATCACTTTTTACTTTACTTTTGCAAGTAAAAAGTTCCATGAAATCTACAACGAGGCCCTTAACAATGGACGGCGGGCACACGCCTTCTCACTTTGCTGCATGCATGCTGCTTAGATCGTGGAGTGACAAACTCCCCTGATCAAAGGCCCCTACATTTCAGATAGTAAGATCTGCAAATGTATTTCCTCTTTTGTTTTTAAAGCTAAGAAATCAGATGCAAAATACTGTATTAACGGAACGCCACCAGCTGCACAATTAAAACGAGAAATTTATTCTGGAAAGACCAAAGATAATTCATAAGCTGACAGATTTTAAGGCCAGACAGGATCATTAAATCATCTAGTCCAGCGATAGTCCATAGGCAGACTGTGGGCAGTCCAGACCACCAGACACTTTTGAACGGATCTCAAAATCTTTTTATTCACTTATTATCATCATGATTGTTCTTTGTTAATTATTCTTTTCTCCAGAGTCTGGACTTTGACTAAAAAATAATTAACTACCCTGATCTCCCGCATAACACAGGCACAAGAATTTAACTGAATCACCCCTGACTTGAGTCCAATAACTTGGGTTTGACTCAAGCATAGATTTCGGAAAGGCATCCAGTCTGATCTCTCTGAAGGAAAATCCACCCCTGCAATGGTAAATCACCTATATCTAGGAAGCAATTTTATTTGTTTTACTCATTAACTGGGTAAAATAGATTCACAGATTCATCTACTACCAGTGAGTTTGTTAAATCAGCTGCAGTAACTCATGAAAGGAGATGTCAGATAAGAAACAAAGCTAACGCTATTTGGCATTTCTGTAGCGTCAAAGGCTCACAAAGTGTTTTACAACAAAGACACATAAGAATAGCCTCACCCACCTCTGAAATGCAGCCAGCTCTAGGGTGGACCATTGCAGCGGTTTCAAAGCACACAGACACCACAGGTTAGGACACTCGGTATTGTATATAACACGGCTACCCCTCTGATACTATTCTCCGGTGACTAGTGCTGGATGAATTTGAGAGAGAAACAATAGTGAGCTCTTATATTGGATCGTCTATCCGGAAAGCTCAAAGAGCTTTAAAGCGGGTAAAGAAGAAAGAGAAACAAAGGATACAGAAAAACAAGGGGACCTGCTCAAAGTCACCGAGCAAGTCAGTGGTAAAACCCAGGTCTCTCGTTTCCCAGTTCAGTATCTTCTCTGCTGCCTCTAGGTTTAATGCTGCTTAAAGGCCCAAATCAAAGTCCTGGATCCAAAGAGCCTCAAAAGTTTGGTGAAATATTAATCTCCCCACTCAGACTACCCTGGAAGAATGGTGAATTTGGCCTCTGGCTATCAACATGGCAATATGGACCATGTGTAGACTTGGCAGAATTGTTTTAAACATTAGGACCAATAATATTGATGGTTAGTTTGAAGCATTTTTTTTCAATTTTTATCGATTTAAATGTTCACGGTTGTGGGCAATTATGGGGGAGTCAGACACCAGGGCAGATCAGGCAATAATTATTCCATGACAATTATGCCTTTGAGCAGGGGGGTGGACTAGATGACTACCTGAGGTCCCTTCCAGCCCTGATATTCTATGATTCTATGACAGCAGAAACTGATTTCAAAAAGGGAAAGCTTCAGAACCATTACAGCACAAATCGCCGCCACCACATGTCAAAATATACAAAGTAAATATCCTTAAATCAAACTCTGCTAAGTTCTCAAGCAGCAGTTCTCTTACTTTGCATCTCTCTATATTTCGATTATTATCGATGGAAATATTTTTTGTCAGTTTTTGCATGGGCGGTGAAATCGATGTTTACCAATAAAAATCCAAGCCTATGTGTATGCAACACCTGCGGAGGGTGAGAGAGGAGCGTGTCTGGTGAACTAACCCCAAGGTCAGTGAAGTATTACATTTTTCGTATGAAGTATCAGAGGGGGAGTCGTGTTAGTCTGGATCTGTAAAAGCTTTTACAGATCCAGACTAACACGGCTACCCCTCTGATACTTGACACCATGCAAGGCACTGCATTTAGCCGCATGGAATGGAAATCCATCAACCTCATGAAGAAACTTGCAAAAGCACAGACTAATACGTCTGTTAGTCTATAAGGTGCCACCGGACATTTTTCGTATGGTATCTTTAGACAAATTCTGAACAGCAATACACTAACTAAGGGCTAGTTCAGGGGCATATCCCTTCATAGCATATGACAGCTGAGCCGTGATACTATCAACCCCCAAAAGCTACTATTGGTCAGAAGTTTGGAACACACAATGAGAATCCCTTGACTGACAAGCCCTTCTGACCAATCATTTCCAGAACTCAGACTATAGCCACTAAATTGTTTATTTTTTCATTGTGGAAAATAAGCATATCAAGAGAAGAAAACAATGCAATTTACTCAAGGGGCAGCATGGCCTCATGGCCTATGCCAGGGGCACTGGGCCTGTGGAAGGCCTGGGTTCTAATCCCACTGCTGCCTCTCACTCCTGCAACCTCAGCCAACACTGTGCCAGAGGAGCTTTCTAAACGTAACCCATGCTCCCACGACCAGTCAAGCTGCAGGATTCATCAAGACTTATGCAGCGAAAGAGGCAGCATCCGGTATATTTCAATCCACACTTGGTGAAACTCACCCTGATCTGCCTCCAGCCCAAAAGCCAGGCAGCAGTTGCTGCTGCCTGCCTGCTTTCCATTTCTCTCTTCCTTAGGCTACTGATATGGGCGAGATGAGCAGGTGCCTGACCCTGTTTTCATAACAGTCTAATCAATTCAAACTACTGTCCTCACCCAAGCTGGGACCTTTCAGGAGTGGATCAATTACAAGTCAAGTTAAATCGTTAATCATCTGTGTTTGCATGTGCTCAGCGGCAGGCTATATGCTGGGATGGGTAGGGAGGCATGGTTAAGGAGATGGGCTCCTGTTTCATGAGGCGTGCAAAGCTCTGGGATTTGGTGCTGTCAAAAATGGAATTAATATAATCATTTTGTTCATTATTATTAGCAGCATTTCTGGCTCAGTATCACGCAGTGGATACTCACAGGGCACGGGCGATTGGAATAGAGAGCTCCCAGGGGTGGGGGCCATGCTGGAACGTGCCACATTTCAGTCTCGTATAAAGTGAGATCCCCCAAATTATCAAATGCAACGCTCGAGAGTATTAAGGGCGAATAATCCTGATTGCCATTGCATAAACCTCGGCTGGGATGCCACCTTCAGTTCTGGCTGCCTCACCTCAAAAAGAATAGAGCAGAAAGCAAAAGGCTATTAAAATTACTAAGGGGCTCAGAAATGTTTCCATCAGAGCAGAGAGTGAAAAGATTAGGTTAGTGTGACAAATAATGAATGGGAGAGAGAGAAGGCTCCTCTTCAGTCCCTCGTCAGGTTAGAAACAAGGAGACAGACAGCCAGTTACATTAAAAGGTAACACATGTAAAAGACAGCACACTGTGAGCCTGTGGAACTCACTGCCACAAGAAGGCAATAATATAGTATTGGATTAAGACTGCTGAGATGCGCAGGAATCACTGGGTGAAAATCTCTGGCCTTCAGTACACCAGAGGTGAGAGAGTGGGTAAACACAATGGTCGCTTCTGGCCTCACAATCAATGTTCAGGGATACCAAGAATAGCTCTGGTTACACTAGCTGGAATAAAAACATAAAATAAATACAAACTTCATGCTTCAGGGCACAAAATAAGCCCTGGCTGGCAGGAGTAAGGAAGGCAGGTGCTTTCCCAGACTGCATAACCCTCCATTGGGGTGCTCGCACACTTCCTCTCGTTCCATAGCACTACTGGGGACAGGACACTGGACTCTGATCCACGAGCTGCACTGGGGGCCTGACGTTCACTCAAATCTCTCTGGCTGGTGTTCGCTCTTTTCTTCTCTCCTTGGTTTCCTGCCCTGCCGCCTGTGCATGGCCAGCTGGCTGGAGAAGGGCTGCACTGGTTGGAGCGTGGCTCTGGCAAAGCCGGCGTTTGACGCTATCCAGCACTGCACCCAGGGCTAGCAGGTCACTAGGGAAGATGCACTGCAGGGGAGGGAAACCAGCATGCAGTAAGAAAAGAATGCAAGCAGGCCCGGGGCAAGCAGTGCGGCCTAGTGGCCAGGCTGCGTGCAGTGCAGTCTAGAAACCCCATACTGAGCAGCGGCAGAAGCGGGAGGGGAGCCTCTCCTGCCTACAGGCAAGCAGCCTGGCCACACCCCTGTGCAGCTGCCAGTCATGGAGGCAGGCACTCACAGGGGCAGCCAATGGGGGAAAACAAGGCCTGCTATAAAAGGAGAGGGCTCAAAGCCAGAAGAGATGCAGAAAGGCCTGGGAGAGCAAAGGGGTAACACTCCAGCACCAGGCTGCCTCCAGAAACAGCCCAAGGGGACTGACACACACCACTAGGCCTAATTAGGGGCCTGGGCCAAGAACTGTCCTGACCAGGGGCTTACCAGAGAAAGCCAGTCGGGGGCAATAGATACCCCCTGAAAGACCACATCAAGGACCAGTGTCACTGCTGAATTAGGCCTCAGGAGACCTGGGGTTGTAGTTCTAGCTGTGCACCCTTGAGCAAGACACATCTTCTGTGCCTCATTTTCCCTGTCAACTTTTGTCTGTCTAGTTGATTTTGCTTGGAAGCTCTTTGGGGCAGAGACCCTGGATCACACTCTGTGTGATGCACCTAGCCCAATGGGTCCCTGGAACTCTTTTGGGATTTCGACGCCCTCCTTTAACACAAACCATCATCCGCTCAAGTGCCAAGTTCAAACCGCAAGGCCTGCTGATGCTCCTGGCTGGATTTTCAAGAGAATTTGGCATCCACTGTGCAGAGCTATTCTGCAAATCTAACCGTATACTCTGGTGCTCTTGAAAGGCGGGTGCCTAGTGTGGGTGTCAAGCTCAACCAAACATCCTGGTCGATGTGTGTCTGTTCTGTTCAGAGCAAGGTGGGAATTTCCCTTACTTCCAGGCCAGGGATGGAATGGACCAGAGAACCTGAAATCAAGGAGGGGGGAATCTCTCCCATGTGACACACTCTCTGTCAAGGCTTCAGCCTTCGGGCCTATCCAAGCAGCTCCTGAACTGAGCTAAAATCACCCCTTGCCCCGTGCCCCAGCTGATTTTGTGCAAATCTTGAAGTGTGGCAGCCCACTCCTGCTTTCTGAAGTATTGTCCTTGGGATGAGGCAGGTGAACTGAAGCGGGCTGGGGCCAGGAGGTAAATAACAGGAAACAAAGAAAGCATTGGAGCTGACCCCAGCAGCTCAGCCTTCGCCTGTCTCTCGCGCTGTTTGAGTTAGAGTGACTGATGAGGTGTTGTGGCAAGACAGAGCCATTTTTTATCCAACACAAACTTTGCTGGACAGATGGAGCCGTTGTTATGAAAGATATTCGGAGAATTCGTAATTGCTCTAGCTTTTGGGCATATCGGCGTCTCCATGAAAGGTTTCAGTGCCTCGGCAGCAGAGCAAGGGGGGAGGGCACTAAGCCCTCGGTTCAGGAGGGCGGCTTTGTATGGTTGTTTCATATGCAAAGCCAACGGTCAGGCCAGGGCTCGGTCTGGGTTCCAGGTGCCCCCCCCCCCCCCGGTCACTCCCTTTCAGAGGCGATTGGCCCTGCAGAAAGGAAGGAGAGGGATCCCGGATTCAGCAGTCACAACACAGGCCCTGACTTCTGTATTTGCAGGTGGGTGCTCCTCTCTGCCTCCCCCCCAACTATGTGAGCAGTGGGTGTGGTCTCAGGGAAAAGCAGCCCCGTGGGGGTGAGGCCTCAGGGCAGAACATGGGCAGGGCCTGGGGGTGGGGGGGGAAGGCCGAGCATGGGCAGGGCGGGGTGCAGGGGGCGGGGCCACGGTCCAGGCACTGGGGCACACAAAAGATTAATCCAGCCCTGTGGGTGCTGAGCACCCTCTATTTTTTTCAGTGGGTGCTTGAGGCCCAGAGCACCCAGAGAGTCAGCGCCGATGGTCACAAGAGAGAGAATAGGGCAAAGGGGCTCGGTGCAAGAAGCAGGGGCCTAACGAGATTGTCCCCACCCCTTAGTCACTTTGATCCCCTTCCTTCGGTGGGTCTAATCCTGCAAGGTGCAGGACACCCTCCATTGGTGACTGAGTCCCACTGAGTCCACAGGAGTTGAGGACGCCAGGCGCCTCAATTCCTATGGACTCAGTCACCAATAGGAGGGGCCCTACAAGCAGGATTGGATCCCAAGATTGTAATATTTACTGAGCAGGGACTTGGACTTCTTCATGTCCATACAGCGCCTGGCACCCTGCTGGGGCTACATGGACACGCCGGGGACTCAGACTGTGGGCTGCACAACCCTGGCTGGTGATCCCACAGGCAGTTGGCTCTTCCTCCTCCTCGTTCCCAGCTGCTTCATCGCTAAAACTGCACGAACACCTTTCCCAACAAACGGCTGCCATGCAAGCAGTTAATGCAGCTGGCACGGGGACGTGATACGACAGGGTGCCCACGAAACAGACCCCCACATTAAAACATGGCCAGGCTGTGAGATAAAGATTCCCTTGCAAAGACTACGTGGGTGCTACTTCGGCCTCCCGCTGATTTACCCCGGGACGGACGATGGGCCAAAGGGATGGGGATCTGCACTGGGATTTTCCTAGGAGAATTAAATGCCCAGCTCCTTAACAGGCAATCCTAGGCCTTCTCTAGCACCTCCTGCCTGAGACCGCTCCCCTAAGAGAAAAGGTGAAAGGGACGTAAAGGGAGGGGTGAGCTCTGTGTAACGGGGAGGAGCTCTGGGTTTATTTGATCTGATTGGTGTGGAGCAGTTTGGGGCTAAGCGTGACCAGCTGTCCTGATATTAGGGAGTTTGTATTATATAGGCCCCTATTCCCCCCGCCCTCCATCCCAATTTTTCACACTTGCTACCTGGTCACCCTAGCACCCACAACAAGATGTGGGAGCATTTTTAGAACACGAGGCGAAAAGAAATGTAATATGCACTTTGCAAAGCTCTGCACAAACCTTGGCTGACCCTCCCCATGGCAGGGAGCATAAGCCCCATCAAGCAGAGTAGATGGGGGGGGGGTGTGATGTGCCCCAGGCCACATACTGAGCCAGAGGGTGGGCCAGATTTAAAACTCAGGAGGCCCTGAGCTTCCAGCCTTGTGCTGTGGCCACTACACCGTGACCAAGCTGCCTTTAGACACAGAACAAGGGCAAGTTAGGAAGCACTGCCCAGCGCACGTGTCCCAGCCCTTATCTGGACAGATCTGGGGATGAGAGCTTGGTCCACGTGTGAGGAGCAGCAGAGGGGGAGGCCATGAGGTGAAAGCTGAGCGTGGGGTGGGTGGGAAGTCTCGAGGGAGGGGGTTTGGATCCCCAAAAGCAGGCAGAGAGATCCTGGGATCTGTATGGCAGTTTTAAGGCCCTGTACATGCCTCCTTTGCCTGCAGAGAGACCCTGGGAGGTTTTCTGTCCCTTCTTCCCAGAGACCATAATGTCACCTGCAAAACAAGTGAGTGGAAAAGGGGGCCAGGGCAGAGGCCAGGGTGAAAGCAGAACAAATGAGTGAGAACGGGCATCCCACAGAGGTCGCCTGACAGGGAAATAAATTCAGTATAAGCAACTGGGGCAAGGTGGACACCATGGCCAGGGAATGGCTGCACTTGTCCTGATCAAACCCAGCAAGGACTAGAGCTGCCGGGGGCGAGTAACCAGGATTTCAGGAGTGGTTCCCCAGGAGCTGCTTGGCCACAGGGACGTGGAGAACTCTCTGTGCTCAGGAACAGCGACAGGACACCCTGAATCCTCTGCACCAGCCTGGGTCACGCCGCTACGTCTACACATGTTCAAACAGGAGCCCGCAAGCGCTCACGTGCGTACGGGCAGCACATGGGTGCCGGTGCGTACACCCAGGGCCATGGCCATGTGCACACAAGCAGGTGTGAAGGCAGCCTGGTGCAAATACACACACACAGAGAATAGTACACACAAGAATGTATCAGTGACCAAAGCAAGGCCTTGCACGCTGAGATCCAGCCACAAAGAGGCCCGGGCATGTGACAGCAGCCATGTTGGATGACACACCAAGGACCTGCCTAACTAAAAGCAAGAGCTGCTGCAGCTTGAGCTAAAAATGCCAGGCTGCTTAGCCGAGGCGGGACCAGGCTCATCTCTTCTGTGGGTCAGTCACAGAGAGGCCCCCATCACACAGACCCCAGCGGAGGCAGACGGTATCATCTCCCTCTCACACACAGGGTTTTGCAGCCTCCTGTAGGCCGGCCGGTGATTTACCCATCACCTCTGCAGGATCCTGCAGCTTCCAGCACTGCCTGGGATGACAGTTCAGAGCAAACCCAAGTCGGGTTATTTCTAGGTTCCGAGGTCCCAGTCATCGTGTTCTTCCTTAAGGCAAACCAAGGGAAAGTCCACCTCCCTGGAGAGCGAACAGCCTCCTGGCGCTGCCAGTCCTGCCTTTATCCGCCACATGGCCAGAGATCTCCTGTCCCGGTGGGCAATATCTGCCCCAAACATAACCCGCTGTGTACCTGTCAGATCCTGGTCGGGAAATACCATCTTGGCTGGAAATAGCAGCTGTTCCTCCCTCTTCCAGTCACCTCCTCCTCCCCCAATTCTCCCCCCAGCATCCCCCCAGGCCTCCCATGACTGTCACCATCTTGCCATGGACGGGATGGGTATCCGCGTTTGGAGCCAAGGTTGTTCTGCCAGCCAGCTAAGGGATCGCACCGAGTGACAGGACAGAGGACTCCCTTCCCCCACCAAGTCCCAAGGCTCGGAGGTACGATCGGCGAGCCCTGTGGCATCAGTGAATCAGAGCTAGGGAGAGGGACTTGAAAGAGGCTCTTCAAAGCACACGTCAGACAGTAAGCTCTTCAGGGCAGGGAACTGCACCTTCCTTCGGTTTGTGCAGCACCTGGCACGCTGACGTTTACATAGGGCCTACACCAAATCAGTGTCTCCAGAAGCAAAGAGCTAGTTGTCTGCTGAGGCCGGTGATCACTTGGATCACTTCAGGATGACCAGGAAACCAGCCTAGCTTGTTCGTTAGTGTCAGAAGTTCATCTCTGGTGAAGGGGCCCTGGAGATCTCAGGAACTCTGGAATATCCTTAGAGGAAGAACAACAGCAGGACAAGCCTTTCCTGCCACACCATGCCGCAGCCCTGGGCCGGAGGGGCCACGGATCAGATCTGGGAGAAGTCGGTCTCCGTGGCCTATTCAAATCCATGCTGAGGCTGCCAGCAAAGGGGCTGGTTAGCGAAAGCTCCTCAGACACCGAACCACCATCACACTCTGGCTCTGGGCTGGGAACCGGCAGCCTGCATGGGAAACGCTCCCTATGCCATGGCCAGTCCCTGGACCAGCCCGATGCCCCACCCTCTTCTGTTCTTTCCAAGGCAATCTTGGGGGGAGGGAGGGGAGCAGAAAAGCCCATAGCCTGGGGCCAGTCAGAGAAGGGAGATGGCTCACTGCTATCCCTCTGCCCTGTGGGCTGGGAGAGCTGCTGAGAAACCGGAAGGGCCCCTCCTTTGGCACCAGTGCCAGGGTGGGGAAGGAGCACTGCCCTGTTCCCAGCTGGGTGACTCTGCATCTCCTGTTACAGTGGCGATGGCGTGACTCAGAGCCCTGCAGGAGTTCAGGGTGTTAATGTGTCAGCTCCTGCACTGGTGGGGAGGCATTCCTGAGAGCTGAGCTGCCGCCGCGGCAGACCCTGATGCAGGCCTCTCACGGTCATAAAAAGCACAGCACACAAACTGCACAGTAGAGCCCGCAAGGCCTCCACCACCTGCGCTGAGCAGCACATCACCTGTCCTGGGCCGAGGGCTGGCGTGTGGCCCCATGACACCACAGAGCCAGTCCGACTACCTCTTCTGCCCGTCTCTGGCCCCAGTTACGTCCAAGACTGAATTTCGATCTCTGACCCAGGACAACAGCTGGGCTCCTCAGAGACAGTGCAGATCTCAAGGCCCAGGACGAAGTGGGTGAGATCTGGGGACAAAGCGTCTTCCGTCGAGGGGCTCCAGCTACAGGACAACCTTCCAGAGGAGATCAGGCCTATTCAGAGCCTGACCCTACTTAGGAAGTATTGCCTTCCCACCGTAGCAAGAATGACACTCAGCACTGGCACCCTCCTCCCCAAAACCGAAACAAACAAATCCACCAAACATCCCCACCCTACCCCAACAGGAGAAGAGCCAGAGACAGCACTAAGTCCACGAGGGACTTGGCTACTCTTCTTATCATCACCTAGGTTGGGGTCCTCATGCCAGCGTCCACTATCTTTGTCTGAGGTGGCGATAAGACCCACCTGTTTGCCATCCTCTTTGGTGCAATCCATCCATCACATCCTCTGCTTTCCACAGGGTCTCTTCCTTAACACCAGTCTCCTGCCATGCTGTCTTCACCAGGTCCCCTCTATTCACCTTCTGCACGTATCCAAATCAGAAAAGTCAGGCTTGGATTTTGCCAGCCACATCACAGACTTTGGACGTCCCTCCCAATGCACCAGGGCCTTTGCTATTGCTGTTGATTTGATATGGAGGGTGCACATACTCTACAACAATGGGTGATTTCCAGCTCCTGACTCCTGCTCCCACCATGAGGCATGACTGCCCACCTCCCAGTCACTGACACGGGTGGGGCTTGGCCTGGCCCGCCCCCTCCCCTCCTGACTACGGTGGCGCTGGGGCAGTTGTGCGGCAGGATTCTGCCCCCACACCCCCGAAGAGAGGCCTGGGGATCCCTGTGCGCAGGGCCGAGAGGCTGGTGTAGATTCACTGGCCATTCCCTATCCCCACACCAGGAGGATATGCGGGGCAGGGGGGAATGCAGGAGCAGCATGGGGGGTGCCTGCCCCACTGAGTTCCCTCCCAGCACACAGCCCTTGTCATTCAGGCCTCAGCCTGTCCTATGGGGCAGGGAATAGAGGGCCAGCTGGTCTGTTTGCCAGTCAATCAAGTTCCTTCTTCTCCTCCTCCTCCGCTCCCTGCTGTCTCCCATGCTTCAGTGGGGCAGCCCCAGAGCACGAGGGGCAGTTCAGAGCAGGCCTCTAACGTCCAGCACCAAAGCAGCCGGTGGAGGGTTTCCTGCCATGGAAATGGGGGAAGTGGACAGCCCCCTCCCCGCTCTAAAACACACAGCCCCCAGGGAGCCGACTCTTAATTCCGCCCCATAGGTGGCTTATCCCAGCCCCTTGCTATTTACATTCCACAGATAGGAATATTTATTTTGCTGATTTAAAAAAAAAAATGAGCCACATGGCGGGGGGCTGGGGAGGAGGAGAAGGACCTCCCCATCCCAGCTTGGCAGCTGCTCTGAGCCATTATTAATTAGAAGGGCCCAACCACTCCTAATGAGGATCAGAGCCAGGAGGGGATCTCAGACTCCTTTGTTAGAAACCTTAATTAAATTCGCAGCCCAGAGGTGGCTGTCTCTGGCCAGAGGAGCCCCTCAGGAAGGCAGCAGGCAGCTTAACTGACTCAGAGAAAGGGAACTTTTCACTCAGGGAGGGGAGGGGAAACCCTCAAATTCACTCCGGTTTGGGGGTGGGATTCCTCCCTTGGCATCAGACCTCCTGCCGAGGCAGTGCCAGCTGTGAACCTCCTGCTGGCGAAGGCTAGCACTTAAGCGACTCATTGGGGAACACGTGCTAATGCAGAGGAATCTACCAGGCTGCGGCAGGGCCTTCCACAGGACGCCAAAGAATGGGCGAGACCCCCCCATCTATGCTGGGACAATGGTTGTCATCAACGGGCCCTCCCCTCCCCCTCCAGGATCGCACTCATGCTTTGTAGGGTGGCGCAGGAAATATTCTGGACCAGGACAGTGAGGGGGGTGGGGCAGAGGCAGCCATCTGCCAGCGGTCCACTTCCTAGCATGGATGGACGCTTGAGCGTGGATGAGGATTGTGGCCACTGCAGGACCGGAGATGCTTGGTAGGTCCCCCAGGGTTAGTGCAGGGTGGAGTCAGCTCAGCCAGGCTTCCTGCCATGGGGCTGGGAAGGGTTTGGGCCAATTGCCAGGCCATGACCCTATGTTACGACAGGAAAGGGCCCCATTATTCCCCTCCCAAAGAGGTAGGGCATGACCCCTGAGCTAGACAGAAGGCGAGGGAGGGTGGTCCCACCCTGGGGGCATGGGATGCCAAGGCTTGAGAACTCTATGGGTTAAACTAATCACATTAGTTGTGAAGGGTCTAATGATCATTATCAGTAATACGTTCATTTCTTTCCCTAGTCAAGGTAAAGAGAAAAGGGGATTAAATAGCCAGGGATCGGAGAAATCTTCATTTCCCCACCTCTTAGTCGCTGCTGTTAACAAAATTCCTTGCTCCCTTCCCATATCTTCACTGTGGGGCTGTGTGAGGGGAAGCCCATAATAGAAGATATTTTCAATAAGCATTGAGTGTTTGTGCTTTTAAGCCACATACTGCGGCCAAGATTTTGGAAATAAACTCTGGTGGCGAGTGATGCAGTAGCAAGGTATAAGGCAGATAAAACTAATAACTAGGAGTTGTGTAAGAAAGATTATTAGATGGCCCCAAGCCCCACAGTTCCTCAATCAAGATAAAAAAAAACTTTAGAGGGTTAAAAAAAACCACACCCTGATTAAGATGGGAAGTGAAAGCAGCAATAAAAAAAACATTTAAATCAATGAATAAAGGAGGACATTTATAAAAATGGCTAAATTAGCAGTCATAAAATGCAGACAATTGATAAGGGAAGCTAAATTTATTAATGAAAAAAAACTAAGGCCAGTAAGTTTGAGGAGGAGGAGAGCTAATGTGCCAGTATTTTAAAAAAGTTAACAGGATAACCTGGGTAACCCTGGCCCAGTTGCCTGACAGTCTCAGACAAAATGGTTGGAAAGGTACCACAGGATTCAATGCCTGAAGAATGAAAGGATGAAGCATAAATAATTTCAATCAATGTGGTTTCATGGAAGAAAGTTCTTCTCAAGTAAACTTGATAAAGTATTCAGATGAGATCACAAGTTTGGTTGACAAAAGGTAACTGTGTTGACATAATATACTTGAATAGTGTGTGCAATTCTGGTTGCCCCATCTCAAAAAAGATATATTAGAACTGGAAAAAGTACAGAAGAAGGCAACAAAAATGATAAGGGGTATGGAACAGCTTCTGTATTAGGAGAGATTAAAAAGACAAACTGTTCAGTTTAGAAAAGTGACAATTTGGGGGGACTATGAGAGAGGTCTATAGAATCATGACTGGTGTGGAGCAAGTGAATAAGGAAGTGTTATTTATCCCTTCACATAACAACAAGAACCAAGGGTCAACCAGTGACATTAGTAGGCAGCAGGTTTAAAAAAACAAACATAAGGAAGTACCTTCCTCACACAATGCACAGTCACCCTGTGGAACTCCTTGCCAGGGGATGTTGTGAAGGCCAAAAGTATGACTAGATTAAAACAAAACAAATTAGTTGAGTTCATGGAGGATAGGTCCATCAACAACTATTAGCCAGGATGGTCAGGGATGCAACCCCATGCTGTGGCTGTCCCTGAACCTCCCAGAAGCTAGGACTGGATGACAGGGGATGGATGACTCAATAATTTGCCCTATTCTGTTCATTCCCTCTGAAGCATCTGGCACTGGCGGAAAACAGGATACCAGGCTAGATGGACCATTGGTCTGACCCAGTATGTTCCTACGTGTCGGGAAGTGTGATTACTACTGTATACGGCATTACTGAGATGATAACTAAGAGACTGCAGCCAGTTCTGGTGCCATGCTTCTAAACGGAGGTTGACAAATTGGAAAGAGTTCAGAAAAGAGCTACAAAAATGATGAAAGCACGGGAAGATGTGAGAGGCTAAAGAAACTCAATCTATTTAATTTAACAAAGAGAAGGTTAAGAGGTGACTTGATCACAGTTGGCAAGTACCTATCTGGGGAGAATATTCTGATAGTAGAGACGAGAGCACTACTCTACAGCTACCCTCATCTTTTCAAATGAGCAGGGGCAGGGCTTAGTCTAATGCCTGTTGACACACTCACGGTTGAGGCACAGTAGGTGTCAGGCATCTGCACTCACCTGAACACAGCCCACAAAATCCAGCGTGAGAGAGCAAGGAAGGTATTTGTAAATGTACGTGTTACTGCAGTGGTGGTGTATCCGTGCTGGTCCCAGGATATAGGAGCGATCACATCACTGAAGAAGAGCTTGAAAGCTCGTCTCTTTCACCAACAGAAGTTGGGCCAATAAAAGGTATCACCTCCCCCGCCTTGCTCTCTCATGTACATTAGGCAGTTCACCACCTATGTATGGTGCACAGCTGGATTAGATCAGCGCAGAGTCGGCACATGCACCTCTCGGAGAACATCTGTACGTTACAAGGCCATTCACTGATTCACAGATAAGAGCAGTCCCCACAGAATGCGGGATCTTCTCCGTAGGCACCTCCCCCTCACCTTTCTTAGCTGAAGTCATCAGACAAGCTCTCTGGCCAAAGTCATGTGGCTGCTTCTCCCCATCACGTCTCTGTAGCCTTCGCATGGTTGTCTGACTGTGCAGAACTGGGTTTTAACTGTGTATTTTGCAGAAGCAATAGAGGATCCAGGCATCCCGGGGTGGGAGATGGGAGGCTCTCTTGTTCTCTAGTTTGCTCTGTTGCTCTACTGGTCACTTCCAAGCAGAGGAGACACTTGGGACTGAAATTCAAAGAGATCATATGAGACCCCCACAACTCAGTGGAGAGGCACAATGGCTGGGGAAAGATGACAACAGAAAGGTAAACAAGGGGGAAATATGCATCCAATTAAATTTCCAGCAGGATACAGCAGCCAGCGGTGCCCAGTGCAGTTAAATGTACCCAGGCCAGGCTGATGAAGAACCCACCATCCATGAAGCATGTGGCTGGGCATGTCCTATTAAACGCTCTCTGTGGATATTTACATACACAAGGAGAAGGCAGAGAGCTGCAGGATTCATGACATTAGGACTCAGCATCCCCAGGGCCTGCAGCTCAAGGAGGAGCCACAGGTCCATTGGGCTGGGCGCCTGTGCTGATACTGTTAATTAGCCTACTGACCCGTTGTGTTTGGAGATCAGACAGGACTAACCTGAAAGAAGTGAAACCTCCTTTGTTCAGCCTGGGCAATTAAGGTAGCTGTTTTTTCTCCCCAATTTTACTAACAGAAACCATCAAAGTCCAAACTGAGCCTTGCAGTACAGCCTCCAATCTGAATACCAAGGCGAGCGACCTCTGCGAGGATTTCCTCTCCTACATTTTTGAGATGCCTTGTCCAATGATCCACGTCTTCCCAGGCACAGGGCATCACCATCAATGGTTCCTTCCTCTTTCTCAGTGGATCTTGGCTTACGGCTTGAATTTCTTCTCTCTTGGCAGGGGCTGGAGCTGGAATTGGTGTCCCAGTTTAACAGTTTGTTTTCTCTTTAAGGATCTTACCAAAACAGGCTTTCTACCCATAACTAACCAACCACAGCAAGCTATTCGAGACAGCAAAGCTCCTGCTTTTCAGCATCACCAGGCATTTTCATTCACTGAAATAACTGAATGATCAGCTTCTGGCTTCTCGACGGGGGGTTGCAAGCAGGTTCCATCAGCTTGCCACCACCCTCTTTATTTTGATGACTAGATGGGAGGGAAAAGGATCTCAAAACATCTGTTGTACCAAGGCCAAGAATCACTGGACTAGCTCATTCATCTGGTCCACCCCGGCAAACCCGGATCGAGAATGCTGCCTCCGGATGGAAGTGGGATTGCGTTCCCCACCTTCTGTCAACGTGATGTAGCAAGCCAGTTGCTACATGACACTCCCTTAGGATCCCTGGGGATAAGGTGTTCTGTGGCTGCTACGTATAATGGCATATTCCACCTTAATTTGGGAACTCAGTCTACATATGCTTAATTCTGTTTATTATGAGCTCTCTGTAGGTTTAAGCTCCTATGAGTCTGTCCTGTGTTCTCGCCTCGTTTTCTTTGTGCTAAGGAGACAGGCAACAGTGCTTGTGTGTCTCTCTACGGTACTGGTGTGGATTGAATCATCCCAGTTATGATCCACATGGTTGAGTGTCGTTGTGTGTCACCCAATTTGATGTGAGATGAATGGAACCAGACCAGAGCACAGTGGTCTGCTGCAGAGTACCAGAGGGCTAATGGCTGGCGAGTTTGAGTGTTTGCTCCCCGTGAAGTCCCAGGCAATTTGTGTAGAAGGTTGCGACACAACCTCACCTTAGCTGCTGTTTTCCTCAGTTGGTTAAGATATATGAATGACTATCGACGGCAATGGTTTTCAACTTTTTTTTCTATTTGCAGACTCCTAAAAAATGTCAAATGGAGGTGTAGGTCCCTTTGGAAATCTGCGTCCACAGACCCCCAGGGTTGAAAGCCACTGGTCTAGGGTTACTCCAAGGTAGGCTGGGTGGGATTTGTGTTTCAAGTGATATCTATTGAGAAAGATACTCAGCTCATGGGCTGTTCTGGCACTGTCAGATACTCAAAACCATCTTGGTCACGTTTGGTTTTATATACCACTGACTACAGTTTTCGGCCATCTTAATCAAGTCAGCATTTTTGTGTGTAGCCTCTGAAAAGGGGTGGCCAATCTGAGCCTTAGAAGGAGCCAGAATTTAAATTAAAAAATTAATTAAATTAAAAATAAGGCACAAAAATGCGAGTGGATAACCACTGCAATAAACTACCCAGGGAAGTGGTGGATTCTTCATCTCATGATGTCTTCAGATCAAGCCCGGGTGCCTTTCATAGAATCATAAAATCACAGGACTGGAAGGGACCTTGAGAGGTCATCTGGTCCAGCCTCATGGCAGGACTAAGTATTATCTAGACCAGGGGTGGCCAACCTGACCCTGAGAAAGAGCCAAAATTTACCAATGTACATTGGCAAAGGGCCACAGTAATACGTCAGCAGCCCCTCATCAGCTCTCTGCCCCCCTCAATCCCAGAGCCTCACACCCACCGGCAGCTCCAGTCATCAGCACCTCCCCTTCTCTCCTCGCAACTCCCGATCAGCTGTTTCATGGCATGCAGGAGGCTGGGTGGGGTGGGGGAGGAGCGAGGGCACAGCAGGGTCAGGGTCAGGGATGGAAAGGGGTGGAGTGGGGGCAGGGCCCGTGGCAGAGCCAGGTGTTGAGCAGTGAGCCCCACCCCCAGCACACTGGAAAGTTGGTGCCTTTCGCTCCAGCCCTGGAGTCGGTGCCTGTACAAGGAGCCGCATATTAACTTCTGAAGAGCCGCATGTGGCTCTGGAGCCCCAGGTTGGCCACCCCTGGTTTAGGGCATCTTCAAGTTCTGGGCATGTCCATGCTTGGATCCCTAACCAAATGTCTTCTGCAGACGTGAATTTGCAAGACTGGATGAGAGGAAGGTCGTTTGTGTACAGGTTGAGAATCGCCTGCACAGAGTCTTGGGATAGATTGGTGGCTTGTCTTTTCCATGCACGGTCTCCCACGTACGCTCGGAAAGGTCTGTTGCAGAGGAGATGGTCAACCACGTTGACTACCCAGGCTGAGTGCTCCTGACAATTTAACTAAGAGCCCCGTGCGCCAGTCCATGTCATATCCTGCTGCCAGGACCAGAATACGGCTCCCTTCTTCAAGTTTGTCTGAAAACCGTTTTTTGATGAATGCTGTCAAATCTAGCACTGATTGCCGGTGCTCTGAGCTCTCTGAAAGCCTGCTTACTCAACGCTGAGTATTGACTCCAGTTCTGAGGAGATGCACTGAAGGACCCCTCTCCAGCACCTTAAATAGCACAGACAACAGGGAAATCGGTGGATAGCTTGCAACATTATATAGGTCTTTCTCCAGTGTCAGGAGAACAAGGAGCTTTGACATTCGCCATGTCTTCGGAAGTCATTCTTCATCGACCACTTGTGTGAAGAACCGTGCCAGCCATTGATGAGCACAAGTTCCAAGGTGCTTCAAGAGCTCTGGTGATATGTTGTCATAGCTAGCAGCAGCACCGCTCCTATCATCACTCAGAATTTTGTCTAACGCTGTGGCTGTGAATAGCTCTCGGAGTGGTGTTTCTCCGATGGAACCGACGCATTCGTCATGGACATTTTCGTCTGACATGTTACTCATTGGGGGCCTTTGACACATTCAGCAGACAGCTGGCCGCTTGGCTTGGCATGACAGGTGGTCGGTTTAGGACTGACGGTTGCTGAGCTGTGCCGAGATGATGAATCAAATCCCAGCATTTCCTGCTTTCCATTGTGCCCATCTAGCACAGGGGTTCTCAAACTGGGGGTTGGGAGGTTATTACATGGGGGTCGTGAGCTGTCGGCCTCCACCCCAAATCCCGCTTTACTTCCAGCATATATAACGGTGTTAGAGATATAAAGAAGTGTTTTTAGTGTATAAGAAGATCACACTCAGAGGCTTGCTGTGTGAAACGGGTCACCAGTACAAAAGTTTGAGAACCACTGAGCTAGCGACTCGATTAGGTGATCAGCAATGTCTGGATCACCAGAGGATTCAGACTGGCTGAGCAGTTTAGCAGGTTCACCATCAAGGTCCAGCGTGTAGACCGGATGGTGGCTGCGCAGTATGGATGCACAGATAGCTTTGAAGATGGCTCCAAACGCAGCATCACCATCAACAAAGAGACGAGATGTGGGGGCAGCCCTTGAAAAACACAAAGCCTGGGTCGGTCAGATGGACAAAAGCTTGGGGCAGTGGACACAAGGTTTTGTAGCAGAGGGGACCTTTTGACTGCTGAACCAGCCAGGAAGTGGAGGATACTGACTGCTGGAGTCAAATAAAGAGACTCCCTATTCCCGAGGAAAAGCTCTTAATAAGATGGTGTCGTGGGGTAGAAACACTCCATTGTGGGATGCCAGGTTGAGGCAGGCAAAGGGGTAGCTACAGCTCAAGCAGCCAGAGTCTGCAGGGCCCGCCCTTGCCCTTGGGGTGGTGCAGCTTAGAGACCAGAGTCCTTAGAGCTGCCCTTGAGAAGTTGTGTCCACCGTATGGGAAGTGACTGCACCTAGTGGTAGGTGCAGAGGTGGGTAGGGGGCCTGGGCCCACCCTACTCCACTAGGTCCCCACCCAGAGCCTTGTTCAACCAGTAGTTCTGGGTTCAGGCTCCGTTTCCTGTTTCAATCTTCGTGTTCCCTGGGCCGCTTTCTATCCTCAATTCCTGCTCTATCAGTTCCCTTGCGGGTAGCTCCTGTCACTCTCGTCCTCCGCGGCAAGGGGAGTTCCGGCTTAGATTCCTTCAGCCTCAGCAGTCTGGAGCTCCAGCAGCTCTCTGGTAGGAGCCTGCAGTGTACATCCACTCTCCTCCTCAGTCAGTCCAGACTGAGCTGAGCAGCGGCTCTCAACCAGGAGTACGCGTACCAGTGGGGGCACATCATCCCATCTAGGTATTTGCCGAGTTTTACAACAGGATACAGGAAAAGCAGTAGTGAAATCTGTACAGACTAAAATGTCATGCAGACACTGACTTGTCTATACAGCTCTATATACTACAGACTGAAAAGTAAGCACAATATTAATATTCCAATTCATTTATTTTATAATTATATGGTAGAAATGAGAAAGTCAGCAATTTCTCAGTAATTGTGCCCTGGGACATTTTTGTATTTTTATGTCCGATTTTGTAAGCAAGTCATTTTGAAGTGAGGTAAAACTTGGGGGTACACAAGACAAATCAGACTCCTGAAAGGGGGACAGTCGTCCAGAAAGGTTGAGAACCACTGAGTTGAAGCATGCCCAGCAGGGGCGAGGGGACGTGGTCTCTTCAGCTGACGTGTGTGGTCAATCTTAGGTAGGCCAGTGTGGGGTAGATACACCCTGTCACAGATGGCTAAGAATTGTCATTATTAAATGTAAAGGAAGCCAGGTCAGAGGAGGGTGTAAAGTGACCAGAATGACCAACCAGAGGGCAGCATCAAGCATGAAGATTCTTGTCAGGATGAATCACAAGGAATTTTTCTAGACCCTCTTTAAGGGCAGCAAGGCTCTACCAGACTGAGCACAGGGCTGGATGGAAGTCAGGAGACCCAAGCTATCTTCCCAAATCTGTCACTGATTTACTACAGCCTTGGACAATTGTTTAATTCTCCCCTGAAGTAATGGGATGGTGATGTTCACCCCATCTCTGTGTTGTGCTTTGAGGTCTATAGATAGAAGGTCGGATTGTCAGTTCCAAGCTGTAGTAGAGCAGGAAGGTTGGAGTGAAGGGGATTAATCAGGGAATCAGTGTGACCTCTTCCATCTTTTGAATCCCTTGTTACCACCTGAGGAACATAAGAACAGCCAGACTGGGTCAGACCAAAGTTCCATCTAGCCCACTATCCTGTCTTCCAACAGTGGCCAGTGCCAGGTGCCCCATAGGGAATGAACAGAACATGGAATCATCAAGTGATCCATCCCATCACCCATTCCCAGCTTCTGGCAAACAGAGGCTAGGGACACCATCCCTGCCCATTCTGGCTAATAGCCACCGATGGACCTCTCCTCCATGAATTTATCTAGTTCTTTTTTTGAACCTTGTTATAGTCTTGGCCTTCACAACATCCTCTGGCAAAGAGTGCCACTGGTTGACTGGGCGTTGTGTGAAGAAATACTTCCTTCTGTTTGTTTTAAACCTGCTGCCTATTTATTTCATTTGGTAGCCCCTACTTCTTGAGTTATGAAAAGGAGTAATACTTCCCTTATTTACTTTCTCCACACCGGTCATGATTTTATATCCTATCCCCCCCCTCAGTCGTCTCTTTTCCAAGCTGAAAAATCCCGGTCTTATTAATCTCTCCTCATATGGCAGCCATTCCATACCCCTAATCATTTTTGTTGCCCTTTTCTGAACCTTTTCCAAGTCCAATGTATCTTTTCTGACATGGGCCGACCACATCTGCACACAGTATTCAAGCTGTGGGCGTATCATGGATTTATGTAGAGGCAATATGATATTTTCTGTCTTATCTACCCATTATCTATCTAACATGCCACGGTTGGGCCTTACTGAGGGGTTAATAGGAAGCAGCAGATCTGTTGCTTCTGGCTTGTCTTCACTGGAGGCCGCCCAGAAGCAGCAGTTGCGTTTCCTCGCAGCACAGAGAGGTTTCTCCCTTAAAACATCCAGTCGGCAGCAAGGCAATGAGGGCCCTCTCCTCCCTCCCCGAGGAGCCGAATGTCATGCCAGATGCTAACCTCGTCGGAAGGAGACCAGGCCAAATTCTCTGTGCTGCCCAGAGCAGTTTATATGTAATTAATTAGTCTATGGCACTGGCTGAGCTTTGCTAACAAGGCAGCAGAGGGTAAAAGGCCATCGAACAAGTGACTTGCTCGTCAGCTCTAGGGTGCCAACAGTCTTTAGCCGCACCACCCAAGAACGCTCCACAGACAGTGGCTCCTGGAGGGCAGCAGTTTGTACAAAATAGATCCCAAAGGGGCAAAAAGACTCCGGCTCCCTAGGCCCTGGGAGACAGAAACCCCGCCCCGTGGAGGAACCCGAGCCCAGCAGCTTGGCTTTAGTTAATCGACATGTAAACTCCTAATGGGTTTAAAACGAGCCTAAGAAGGAAACCAAAGAATGTGTGGGGGCCCAGCAGTGCTTCTCATAGGTTCCAGGAAGTGTTACTGACTAATCTGGTTAAGTCCACACTCAAACAAAACTTGTGTAGGCAGAGTTCAGCGAGCAGCTGAAAGGGAAGAAAGCAGCTGCTGCCGCTGCCTGGCTCAGAGGCCGTCCCAAAAGCTAGAACACAAGTGGGTGTGGAGATGATCTTGACAATTCCTCCCTGCCCCCCCAAGAAGCTAAGTCAGAGGCTTGGGGTTTTTCGGGCTTGATCTAAGGCTGCAACCAAAGCAGCACATGGATGGCCTCCCCTATGCCAACTCCCCCCATCCAAAGGCAGGTTTTGGTGACACAGGCAGGCTTTTCCTTTCTGGCCTGCCACCTTCCTCCAGTGTTTGCACCTTCCCCACTCGCTGCTATGGAAGGGTAGATCATAGCGTCACCTCCACCACGCTACCAACCCATCGCTGCTCTTACCTTGTCTTATATTTAAGCAGAAAACTCTGAGGCAGGGCGCATCTTGTCACGTGCCTACACCCACACTGGACTGAGCACAAGGGAGCCCTGAATGCTGCTTCGGGCCTCTGGGTGCCCCCCAATACCAGTAACTTCCCTGGGGTCCCCAGTTTATTGGCAGGGCTCTCCAACAGAAACAAAACCTAGGCATGCCTCCGGGCACATCCTCTCCTGCAGCGTCTCAGCCTGAAATCCAGCCAACCTGATAGGAGCCAGACGAGTCGCATGTCTTCAGAGCCACCTGCCCTGGCTTCTGGTCAGCACCTCGTTCTCTTGCTCCCTCCCAGATTAGCCCAGCTCCATGAAAGCTGAGCGCTTTGCGGTGCTCAGCGCTACCTCATACCCCAGCTCACGGACATTAACCACTGGGGCATCAAACCCCGATCGGATTAAACCCCCAAATCCTAATACCATTCAGGATGAGCAGTGGAAAGAGTGTAGTCAATTTCAGTTTCACTTGCTGGTTTCTCTCCCAGTAGCAGGATGCTGTACTGTTTATAGGACAAAGGTTATTCCTGTGGAAATGAATGGTTTCCAAGCTCAGACTTCAAAAATAACCTCATGGAACCATTTCTGCTGACAACAGGATATTTGTTTCCATTTAAATTAAAGAGTGGGTGGGGGGAGGGGGGGATGATGTGACCCAACGGTATCTCTCCAAGGACAGAGACAGAGAGAGAGAAAGAGAGAGAGAGAGAGAATTTAGACTGAAAGTGGATTTCTTCTCCTCATCCATCTTCCTCCCTTCTTTTGTAGGCTGTCATTTCCCCTCTCCCAAGCTCAGATATTCCACTCTCCCTCGCTCTGACCTTAAAAGAATTTATTACTGAAGAGTGTAAAAAGATGACGACTGCAAAATCATTCTGCATTACTGGGAAATCATTGCAACATTAGCTCAGTAATATGTTTTTCATAAGTGTTCTCTGTGCTGCCTCTCCTGTGCTCCCCCGCCCCCGATTTACTTGTTCCCTGCAAGCATACCTGCAAATTCCCCCTGCAGCCAAGGGGCTGACGTCCCTGAGGACAGAAACTGGCCCTGAAGTACTTAAGTTCTCTTCTCCTTTCTAACTTCTGAGCTGCCCTAGCAGTTCAGAACAGGTGCCCCCCCCCCGGTAAGACCTATAGTCTAGCTAATTGTAAGACTAAGGAGAGACTGGTTGATAAGCAAGGATCGAACTGCAGCTCTGATAACGAACGTGAATCAATCCATCCCACTTTCTTTTGCAACCACGCACAAAAGAACACAACCAATTATGCCAATATGTTTAATGCACTTAGAATACACGTGAGAAAAAATGTTTAGTGATTCACAAAAATATTACAAAAGTCACGTGCAGGTGGACTGCACTGGCACTCCAATAACAAAGTAAGAATTTACATTAGGAACTAATATAAAATATTTAAAAACCTCTGCTAGCTTAGCTTTCCATTTTTAATTTTTTTTTTTTTTTTGGTTAAAAAAAGTCCAACTACAAAATACTGACAGACTGACTGCAGGAACCCAGGCTCCTTGCAGATCGATTCTGTAGTGTCCTTAGAATTCTAATAAGAAAAATACACACAAACGCACGCAAAAAAGAAAACAGATGAACTACAGAAATGCTCACCTCTGCTGATGGCTGCAAAAGCAACCACAGCAGTCAGGGTTCTGTCCATTTTATGTAACTCACAGATAAATGCTTATTTTCTCCTAGGTTATCCAGCTCAACAGCCTTCCAACAGTTAGTGTCGTCAACAACAGAAACAAAAGCTCTATCTCTTTACAAAAATATTTATAGGTAAGGAAAAGGACTTGGTACCCAACCCTGGCCCTGTGGATATAAAAGAGTTTTGAAAAAGCAAGTAAATCCCTTCGTTGTGAATATGGCTAATCATTCCTTTAAACATCTCCTCCTCTGCTTCTGACTACAGCTGAATCCAAGCCCACAGGGACTTTAAGGGAGGGTGGGAGCTGGATTTGAATGCATTTGGGCCAGTTAAGAATCCTGCATTTGAAATGGCAGGTTCCTAAGCACAGGAAACAGTCTGGTGCCATTGAGCTGTAAATTGCTGCTTCAAGGAAAGGCAAAAGGACAAAATCCTCAGATTCTGTGATCAGTCACTGCTTGAAGGACACAGTCGTTTAAACTCACTTCCCCTGTCTTCTGTCCCCAGTGGGCTTGACATTCTGTAAGGCAGGTGGTATCTTGAAATTCTGTATGTTGTTACAGAGGAAACCGGCAAAGTCACCTTGGACCTAATCTGGACCTACTGGTACCAAGAGACTATTATACTGTGGAATATTCCCTGGATTCTAAACCACTCCACTGTCAAGAAACAACCAACAGCCACAACTCTTTATGTAGGACCTTCATCGAGGCAACGTTTTGCCCCCTCCACTGGCTCTGCAGAAGAGCATTTACAGAGCCGTGCTGTAGTTGGGCCTTGGGGAAGAGAACAAAAACCATGTTGCTTTAACAGCCCCCTTAGCAGAGAAGTGCAGAGAAGGGAAAAAAAAAAAATCAATGTTTGCAAAATAGAACAATCAGCGACAAAGGAAATTTTACTCCTGCTTTTAAGAGGGTGTTGAAAAAAAAAAAGGAGAAAAAATTATTTAAGTCATTTAAAAAATAAAAAAGCATTTGACAGTGTCCTTTTACCATCTACCACATAGTGATTTCTATATTTGTGTAACAGTTATCAGGGACCTAAAATTTCAACCGTGAATAATGAGGCACAGAAGATTATTTAACACTTTTACCATCTCCCATTATCTCATGGAGGGAAGGAAATAGGCACCTTTATGGCAGACTTGAAATGACATTTCTAAACTAATATGCCACTTTTTATGATTTTATGGTCTGTGAGCAATTTTAGGCGAAATAGAATGGTACTAGAAATGAATAAGTGGTGACGTGTATTACACAACAGGTTAATTGCCTGAGAGATACAGGTCAATATGGGGGCTCGGTTTAAAACACACCGCCTGCCACAGGCTTATTCTCGGTTTGAAATTTTGGACTCGCACGGAACGGAAGCTTTCCAAAAAAGGAAAGAACGAGCATATCCCATTATGCTATGGAAGTGTCACAAAAATAACAAGCTGCTACAGATCTCGCTGGAAACTGCAATAGTATCAGAGACCTAAATTAGGCTTAAAATGTTAGGACATGATGACTCGGAACAAAAACATGCAATCCGGATAGATTCCTGTTCAAACATTTGCTCACCACTCATCCCTCACGTCCCTTGCTTTTATTAAGCAGGGAGATCTCTGCTGCTTAACAATTAGTCTGCTCCTGTCGTTTAACAAACTAGAAATAAGGTGCATTTTATATACAAGTGAGGGTGATTAGCCATTGCAAAATCTACCAAGGGAAAGAGCGGATTCTCCATCTAATGTCATCCGGCTAAAAGATGCTTTAGACAAATTCAGGTTATTGGGCTCAGTGCATGGGTGACTGGGTGAAATTCTGTGGCCTGGGTTATACATGAAGGCAGACTAGAGCAAGGGTGGCAACCTATGGCCCTGGAGCCACGTGCGGCTCTTCAGAAGTTAATACGTGGTTCCTTGTACAGGCACCGACTCTGGGGCTGGAGTGACAGGCGCCAACTTTCCAGTGTGCTGGGAGGAAGGGGGGGGACTCACTGCTCAACACCCGGCTCTGCCACGGGTCCTGCCACCACTCCACCCCTTTCCGCCCCTGACCCTGACCCTGCCGTGCCCTTGCTCCTCCCCCCAAGCCTCCTGCATGCCACGGGAGCAGGAGTGAAAGTAGAAATAGGGACTTACCAGTATGGGGCTGGGTTGGGGCCGGCTCTGGCCCCCAGAAGGGGTGGGGATGGGGGGGAGGGGTCAGAGCCAGCTCCAGCCTGTTCTGTACCAGTAAGTGCCCTCTCCTCCCCCGCTGGGGTAGCAGCAGCAGCAGCAGCCGGGGGCTCCAGCAGCAGTTTAAAGGGCCCAAGGCTCAGCCGCCCGTACCGCCCCAGGCCCTTTAAACCACTGCCGATGCCCCCGGCTGCCGCTGCTACCCCAGGGCTCCGGCAGCAGTGCTCTGGGGACTATTTAAAGGGTCCACAGGACTCCCCTGCTTCTACCGCCCTGGCCCTTTAAAGAGCCCCCAGAGCCCTGGGGTACCAGCAGCAGGACTCTGGGGGCTCTTTAAAGGGCCCAGGGCAGTAGAAGCAGTGGGAGCCCCGACCCTTTAAATAACCCCTGGAGCCTCGCTGCCGCTACCCCAGGGCTCCAGTAGTGGGGCTCTGGCAGCAATTAAAGAGGCTTGGGGCTCCAGTCGCTGCTGGGAGCCCCAGGCCCTTTAAATTGCCGCCTGGGGAAGCCGGGCTGCCCTGGTACAGTGCACTGGCTCTTGCCGGTACGACGCACCGGGGTGCACCAGCTTACTTTCACCTCTGCATGGGAGGTGTGGGGAGGGAGGGGCAGGTGCTGATTGGTGGGGCTGCCAGTGTGTGGGAGATGCTGGGAGCGGCGGGGCTGCTGATGTATGACTGTGGCTCTGTGGCAATGTACACTGGTAAATTCTGGCTCCTTCTCAGACTCAGGCTGGCCACCCTTGGGCTAGATGACCTAACAGCCTGTACTATTTCCCGCCCCCTGAAGTTGCAAGAGCAATCCTTGCTAGCAGCTAGTTACAAGGCAACAAAACTGGGGTTACGACTTTGGACGTGAACATGTGAGGCAGGAATAACCAGCAGGTGCAATAACCAGCAGGTGCAGGACGAGCTGTTAAGCAACAAAGATTCCTTTTCCACATAGGCCTTTCGTAGTAATAAAAAGGCCAGAGAGAAGGAAGAGAAGACGTCGCTCGTGCCCACCACCGGAGAAAAATGTGAGCAGCAGCCATGTTTTTCTAGATGGAGCGTCTGAAAGCGTTTTCCTTGGAGGTGCTGCTGACTAGTCTGGTAAATGCACAGCACATGAGTAATGATAACGCAGCTCATTCAATTAAAGTCACACAAGGGGATTGAGAGAGAAGCAGCAGTAACTTCTGTAAACTGTTAATGATTAAAACAGAATAAGAAGCAGCCACGTCATAATTTCACCTTCCATTTGCTAACAAGACAGCCATTTGTGGACAATGTCAGAGAAAACAAATATGACCTTTCGCTCTCTCTATTATAAATGACACTATTGTAGATTTAAAACATTCTCAACTTGCTGTTTATGTCAAGTGGTTACGCTTTGCGCGGACAATCAGCATGGACCGAGGGCCAGTTTCCATGTGAGCAGATCCTGTGTGCCTCACTCACGTCAGCAGGACTGAGCATTGGAAGGAGGATTTGCTCACACGAATCCCTTCGCAGAACTGGGTCCTAAGTCAGATTCACTTTCGTTTTAGTGAATTTCACCGCCAGGTTTGCTTGCAATAGCGCAATTTGCAACACTTGGGTCACGGACACTGCAGGTCAATGTCTAACAAACTATGCATCAATTCATTACGATGTTTAAATTCCATCCTCTAGTACTTCTACTGGTATCAAGTTTTGTAAGAAAAAAAAAAGTTTATTTCCTCAAAGACAATCATGTACCCTGTGACCATTCAGGGGCTACAGATTATTTAAAATGTAGGGCTTTAGCATGTTATCTCAAATCATTCTTGGCAAATCTGTGTACAATCAAACCAACCTACCACTGTTCTCAAAGCCATTACACAGCAGATATCCTAGATCTAAGCCACAGAAAATATTACAATAGGTCACACCAGTTGCAAGGGCTCTCTGGTTTGCTGAGAGCTTAGTTTCTTTAATACTGTAACTTTTTTTTAAACAGTGTGTGAGGGGAAGAGTGTTTACAGCTCTTGTTTGAAGGTGGCTGTCCCCATGATAGACTTTCAAGTCATCACAGGTCTGCCATAAGGAAGTATTCCTATCTATCTGCATTGGGAGATTTCTCTCTTTTTGGGGGAGTAGTGGGAAGAGAAACCTCTACATACTTCTTTTAAAGTACAATTTACATTCAGACCGCAGCTTCCAGCCAACACAAATTGCATGGCTTGTGTTTTTGTATAATCCCTGTTCAAATCTCCGCCAGCCTGAACAAATCTAAAAGCAGCATGAGTGGAACTGCCATTCTCAGCAAGACTGGCCTGGAAAACCACCTTGGAATTAACACTTATGTATTTCCCTTTTCAAGCCATTTACTCATTTAAAAATATATATATATTCAAAAGTTCTCTTTTTTACATGTCACCCCTCCTCCCCCCGCCCAAGACAAAAACAACTAGAAAAGTATCAAAACTCAAGATCTCGTTTAGCTGCCAACTGAATAGTCTTCGGCACGACTGCAAACTTCAACTGCATGCGGGGAAAAATGTTACGGGAGACGAGTTCTCTAAATATTGATTAATGTGCAACTTTCTTGTTCTAAAAGAATGGAGACAGGAGTGGGACAGAGTCAAAAGGTTTCCTTTCACCAGTGAATCCCTTGCAGAGAGGCTGGTAATAGGCCGGAGATTGCTATTTTAGCAATGATTTATTTAATTGGTTTTTTATTTATTTTACTTGCTAAACTAATTAGGAAGACCTGACTTCCTTTCCTTGACACAAACTGTAATCTGGCAGCCTGCAAGGCTTTAAGAATAGGGTTTGTGAAAAAGTGTCTTACAAATAAAAGGTACCTATCTTGCCAACTGTTCATAACTCAAATACTGATGACTGTATATAAATACATGACATATAAACAAAAACACATGGATAACAGCTGGGATTTCCAAAGCACTCAGGTCACGTCTACACTACAAAATTATGTCAACCTAATTTTTTACGACATACAGCCACCGGAGTTATTAAATCGCTCGTGCACTTGGCTCCTTGTGTTGGCAGCACACATCCTCCCCAGGAGTGCCTGTATAGATTGTATTGTCAGCGTTGGCCATTGCAGGATGGCTTCTGAAAGCCAATAACAGTCGACATAAGCAACATAGTGTGTACACTGACATTAGGTCAACCTAATTACATTGACTGTGACGCTACCCTGCTTGGGGAGGTGGCATTACTAAATGGGTGCAGACAGGCACTTACGTCGTCAGGAGCCAAACTGGACAGAAAACACTTCCACAGCTAGGTTGACACAAGGCAGCTTACATTGACCTAACCATGTAGTGTAGGCCAAGCCTCAGTGTGCTCCCTTCCTATCCCCCTCTGAAGCCAACGAACATCCAACCCACAGCATCAAACAGGCATGAATGCAGAACGGAAGAACAAACGTGGGAGAGGCAGATTTGGAAAATCCTGCAGAGAGAAGGTATTTTACCTACAGTCCAGGACTCGCTCACGTGTCTCGTGGAAAGGTTTCAAAGAGTCTCAATTTGAGTTAGGGCAGAGACACAGAACTCAGAGATGGCCTCCTGGTCTCTGCCCCTTTGTGACTTCTATGGGAACAGCAGCAATTGCTGACATGGACAAATCACCCTAGGAAAGTCCTGTTCTTTCAGCTTCTCTTAATGAGACTTTGCAGCTGGAAAGAAGGAGGAGGAGCCAGCCCTGTGGCAATCAGCCAGCTCTCCAAACACCACGGGCAAGTGTTTGCCATTCTACAATGGTTCATGGACCACTTTTTGAAATCTGTGGATTTAAGGCAAAGTCTTCATTGTCCACTTTCCCTCTTTTCTGATTGGTATGATGCCACTATTTCTTCACAGTGAGGTGGGGAGGGGAGTCTATTTTGTGCCTGGGTTGGTAGATTTGCATGTCAATTTTCAGTCTCTCTCTAGTCCACTGGCCCCTGGAAATGCATCTACAGCTCCCACAAATGTTAAGGAACAGAACAAACCGCCACCGCGTACACATTTCATACTAAATGGGACGCTGAAAGCCAGCCCAAGATTCTCCTGGATAAATGCAGACTGCCACAACACAAAAATCACTCTGACTGGCCCTGAGATTTGAAACGCTGCTCTTTAAAAATATGATTTCAAGATGACCCTTTGAATTCAGACAAAATTACAGACTCATTTACATCTAAATTGCTTTCATAGCTTTGTAAAAAGGAAGCGGATAAGCAACGTAGGATCTGGATTTGGCTTGACTTAAATAATGATAAAAATAATGGTACTTGTACCTCCCTCTGAGAATCTTGGTCCACTTCACAGATGCTAATGGTCTAGGCATCCCAAACCCCCCAGGAATATTATCCTCATTTGCAGAGGAGGAAGTGAAGTGATTTGCCTACACTCACACAGGAAATCCAGAGCAGAGCCAGACCCCTCGGCTCCTAGATACAGGCCTCCACCACAGGACTATACATCCAACAGCAACCAGCTCCAAAATATATTTTAAAAATGTTGACAAAATCCCAGTTTGTTGGGAAGAAATTAAGACAACCACCACCACCAGCTTCTGTGAGGTATGGGCCAGTTTTAGCCATTGTGGTTTGATCAAAGGCAGTCAGTTGTTAAAAGTTGTTGCCACAGCCATGTTAAGACCACTGTATTATGTACAACCAGAGATGAAGAAACAGCCATGTTAGCTTGTGAGTGAAAAAGGGTGGGGGAGAAATCTGCACCCACAGAATTAGAAGTGACTGTATTCCAGTGTGAATCTGCTTTAGAGAACAATCCAGGATTGGCAGGGGAAGGACTCAAGCATAGGGTAGCCTGCAGCCCATCTGTAATGCACCCACCAACAGCCTGCTCTTTGGTACCAGGATGCAACCTGCAGAGACAAAAGCTCTCAGCACGCATGCTCCATCTTGGTCTAAGGGAGGCCGCTGGGACCAAGAGGGAGTTGCATGTTGGAAGCAGAGCCTGAAGCTTATACTACAATACAGCTGGGGGGGGAGGGGGGCTGGTTACAGCCTGCTCGTCCCCCAATCGTTAAAGCAAGGTTTAAGGCCTTAACACATGGCTACGGTCCCATGTGCACCAAGAAAAAGCAGCAGGTAGTTAGAGTCTGGTAAGATGGAACTGCGCTAAGGACAACTGTGCTGTAAGCGAGTCCCCAGCAGGGTTTGTTTTGTGGTGTAGGTAGGGCTTTCTTCCAGGACTCCGCTGGTGGCTGCTCTCTGTTGATGGGGAGGGTGGACAATTTAGAGCAGCCCCCTGGTTCCTGGAGCGTGGCCCCTCTGAACACACAGGTCCTTTCCCACTTCTAGGATTCAAAGGGATTCTGTACAATAGCAAGGAAGAAGTACTTGACAGCATCCCTTGAAAGATAAACATTCTGTAAACAGGAGATCTCCTCCTCTGCCCCAGTAGTCTCTCTTCCTCCTGCTCGTGCAAAAGCAGAGGTCACAACCTTCTCTGGGGCTCATGCATACATTCATACACTAGGACAGGATGTGCAAGAAGAAAGTTCCCTCTGTTTGCAGCGATACCAGAGCTAATCAGACTGAGCTCAATGCTCAGACCTTTCCTAATTCTAGCAGCAGGGAGGGTTTCAGTTTGTTTTTTGACTAAACTTGATTTAAATGAAGCATGCGAGCTTCTGGCCTCGTTAACACCATTCTGTTTCTGAAAAGACAAAACAGCCCCTGGAGGAACAGTTCTGCAGTCAGTAAAAGTTTGGCTAACCAAAAGGATTCTAAAGTCACGTAGAGAACATTTAATCCATGTGCTTGCACCTGGCAGAGCGCGTATGTAAATAAAGGCGTACAAGGTATCGACACCCTGGGCGAAGACTGCAGGTATATTTGTAGCCCCAGCTAGAACAGGGAAAAAATTCTTACCACTACTTTTCATAGTTAAATATTTCTCACTTGCACTCAAACACACGCAGGCTGTTCCTGGAGAGCTCAGCCCAGGAAAGGATGGGAAGAAAGGGACCAGCACTGTCCAGTTCTGTCTGGGTTGGTGTTGTGTAACTCCTCTTCTGTTTGCAGCGGTTGTGCAGCAATCTCCTTTATTTGAAGGCCTAGTTCTTACTGCATTAATTATCCTGTGAGTCACTGAGCAATGTACAGTCACTCGGCTCTCCCAGATGTCAGAAGGGTGTAATTCGGCTCTAATGCAGAGGGTTGTCAAACACAGCATCTGGTAAGATGGAGACTTTCAGTTTCTTTTCAGGCCAGCTGTACTCTTTTGGAAGTTTAAACTACGAGGCAATAAAGGGACTCAGTTAATGTATTTCCCTGCAGCCTAAACCGCATTCACCCAAAGCTATTCTGAAAGCAGGCAACCCTCCGTTTAGGAGCTACGTTTTATTTTATTTTAAAGCAAAGGGCCACTAAGAAAACGTTCCTTCCTCCCCCATCAGTATGTTTTGGACAGCAGTGGACATTAGATAATGTGGTTTGTGTCTCTGCTGCCAAAATAAAGTTACGAGATTCCAGCCCAAGCGTTGTTCATTTCATTCGGTGAATTCTGCCAGGGTTCCTGTTCCCACCACCATTTTCCCTCCCCTCCCGCATCTCAGTGAAAGTCTGCAACTTGCAAGAGTATTTCCCTTTCCACTTCACTGTTTCCTCCAACTACCCCCAGGCCCCACGAGCCCCCTTTGTTTGCTTTAAAGCAAGAATCGGACAGCAGCTTTAAGATTCTCTGCGTCATGTGATATACGTGAGGCTGTATGGTTCTGTATGTAGCAGGCAGAAAGTGGCGCAATGATTCACATGGCCAGCAGCTAGTCATGCTGTCCTGGCGGAGGAGAGCCAGTGTTTCTGAATACCGTCTTTGGGCCACTTTATTTATGGCAAAAAAAAACCCAAACCAAACATCTGGAACAAACCCCTTGACTTTGCAGTGACTGTACCCTGGCTCATGTCCACACACACAGCTGCCCTGACTATTAAGAAAGTGTTGGTTGCAATACCCAGCATAGGAACTTGAGCTCAAGTCTGATTTTACATACCACTGCTTCCAATGGCTACTTCTTCATGTGGAAGGGAAGCCACAAATATTGCAGCTGCTCTGGTTCATCCAGTCCTAGCTCCACCCCACCACAAAGACCCTCCTGTTGGAAAGCAACCCCAAAACTCCTGCTCCCAGAACCAGCATTGGGCAATCTTGGACAGCTGTCTGAGTAGTCCTTAGAATGTACTGGTCTGACCGTGACTAACATGCACGTGCCAGAACAGCTCCGCCAAAAACAGTTTTGCTGTGGGATGTACTGAACTGCCGGCCCGCTCAGAGAAACAAGATGACTGGCCCGCTCAGAGAGTCAGTGTCCCTGCATCAGTTCGTTTGAGCAGGAAGCAAATGGAAGGGTGTCTACACTAAGGGTAAGCCCAGGCATAGCTATGCTGGGCGGCAACGGGGTTTGGGGCTATCATGGAGTTACAGGATAAGCGTCTCAGAGGAGGAAAAAGATCCTAACTCCATTTCATTTTTGCTTCCCGCTGCTGGTTCTGCAGAGGAAAGTCAGAGTGGAAAAAGATGTAAAGAATAGAGGGGGGGGGAAGAGATGCAGGGCTGATTAACATGACAAATTCCTAGATGTGTACAATGGCAGCCTATTTATTTAAAGCTGGCTCTAGTGTTTTAGGGCTTGTCCAGACTACACATTTGCCCCATTCATAAACATGCAATGAGCTGATCTTGAAAGCTGGTCCAGGGAATAGGATTGTCCCAGTCACCCCCAGCTTGTTCAGACAAAGCACGGGAATTTCTGGAAAATGAATTGCTTTGTTTTTAAAATTTTGCTGCATGCACAGCCTAGCCCCAGCTGACAGAAGGATTTTACCTGGTATTTGAACAGGGGCCTCTACCCAGGATTCTGCCTTGACTAAGGAGGACCATCTAAATGAGAGATGCTAAATTCAGAACTAGTGCAGTGAGTTCCTTTCCCACAAAAGTTCTTGGGCCAAATTCAGAGGGGACACAGGCGCCCATGTAAACTATGGCTGTGTCTACACTGCAGCCAGGTGTGAGTGGTGGCTCCCACAGACGTACCCACAGTAGCTGTACTCCTGCTAGCCCACGAAAATGAGATGCAAGAACGTCGTGGAGTGAGCTTCAGCGTCAGCTGCACAAGCAATTGCTTGTCTATGAAAACACGAGCTGCCATTCACCCCACCACCACAGCGTAGACTTGCCTCTGTTTGGTACAAGGGTGTTGGAGAGTGGGCATAAGCAGTAAAGGACCCCAAAATTAACCTTCCACCATTCCAGTAATTGTATTTTTGGGGCTATCTGCCCTCTCAGTTCCTAAGTGGACACTCAATTTCACTCCTCTAGTGAATAAAAACTGGTGCAAGTTACACTACTTGGCCAACCATTTTACAAACCTCTGTATAACCTGCACCCTTATTTTTGGTCACTATCTGATTTCGCCTATGGGCCCCTCTTCCAGCTCTAACTTCTCATGCACTTAACAGACAATCATTCTAACGTTAACGAAGAGACACAAAGACATAGCATGAGTTTCTGAGGTGCTCAGCCAGACTTGTGTGGTGTTGCAGTTGGTATTCATTTCACTTTCACCTGGCTCATTACACCATGAAGGAGAGGTTCTTTTCCTAGAACCCCAAATTGGATTTTCATTCTACCTAGTTGGATACCGGCAACAGCCAAAGGCTTATGAAATCTGGTGGGATTTTGGGTGATGAAAGATCATAACAATCTAAAGTATCCCCCACCCCTTTTCTTTTAAGCTGGGAAGGTTCCAAAATGGTAATGTCAGAGAAGAATATGTCAGAAAACATTTTAAAATGAGTAATGTCAAAGCAATGTGGAAGCCAGTGTCTCATCCTTTGTCTGGCACTACAGAACCACCCTACGTACAGCATTAGCTTCCCAGTAAAGCTAGGGAACACTAGCCCTAGCAAAGGGACTCCAAAATGGTCACTTCTGTGCTAGCAAGTCCCTGGCACAAATGATTTTTGGCTTAGGTTTAAATGGATAAGAGCTGGCCTGGTAATTCACTACACTGCTAGCGAGGTGCTTGATCCACTGCTGCGCTCGTTCACAGGGCATATATAACCCTGGCATTATGTCAGCTCAGGGTTAAACAACTAGAGCACTGAGGTTTTTCTGGGAGGAGAAGCAGGGAGGGACAGAGGGACAGGAGGGCTACTTTACAAGCCTAGAAAAGTTTCTTTAGAGTCCGCAGGGAGCTGTAAAAAATGGGATAAAAATATTACATGTCATTGCTGCCACTGCTCTTTGAAGGGAGGCAGGATATTTATGTGGAGTGCAGGGGAGAGCTGGTGTTAAATGCTCTTGGAGACTGGGTCACACGATGGGGAAAGTCCGTCACCGTGGTGCGTCCCCTGCTGCTGCAGCTCAGCACTGCTGGCTGGCCGTGTGTGTCTGTGCGCCACACGCAAACTTCACAGAGTTTGGGAGGGAAGGGAACTAATGAGGGACAAGCAGCAGGTATTAAATAGCCCCTCCCTCCCCACCCATAAGAGGTTCTGAAGTGCAATATGAAGTGGCAGCAAATATGCTGGGTGTTCCGCATTGCTCTGCAGGCCCCAGCACGAAGTGTAGTTAGCGCCACAGCTGCACAGAGAACGTACAAAGGGGTCATTCAGCCATGCTGCTGCAGGGGTGCAGTGGCCAGGGCTGCCGCACAGCTCTGCTCCATTGGGGCTTTGGCTGGGGGACGGCAGCATCCCAACTCCTGTCGGGACCCCCGCCAGTGAAGGCTACCTGGGGAAGCGTGCCGAATCAGTGCATTTTGCAGCAGCGGTGGCCATGGCCTCGCTAGCCAACACCCCCCACTTTTGGGGCGGTGTTGGATGAGCTGCAGGTCCCCAATTGCCTCCGCAGTGCCTCCTCTTCCGGGTGGCCTGGTTTATGCCAGCAGGTTCAAAGGGTGGCTGAGCCCTGAAGCTGTGGGAAGGGCTGGAAGCTGCCAGACTCCAAAACTAACAAAACAAGCGAACTGGGCAGCTTTTCTCTCGGCCAGATATGGGAGCAACGCAGCCTTACTTCCTCTGGAGAAGTCAGATCTTCTAAGTCTTCCAGCATTCTTTCCACGAACTCTTCAGTCAACAGGATCTGCAAGGGGAAGACACTAGTTTACTCTTTTACACTCCAAGCTTTATGTAATTGCCAAGCAACAGACGCCTTTCTTCTGCACAGAGGGGAGACTGTACATACTTTTCTTTGGCGACACAAAGGTTTGAGGCCTCTAGCTCCTGGCTTTACTCCCCCCCGACAACCCCAACCACTGCAAAAAATGCTAAGATTACAAGGCAATCTTTTGCTACCATCAATTATCTCCCTGTGTCTAAAATTAGAGGCTCAGCTTCAGAGAGGAAGGGGGGAGGGAGGCAGGGGAGGGCAAAAAGGGGTCAAGCGAACAATTGCAAAGGAAGGCAGTGGGAAACAGAGACATTTTCATTGTCACAGTGGAGTTAAGTCTCTAGTATAATTGGGCTACAGCTGGTGGAGGGGGACAGGGTGGGACAGCCTGGAACCTGCACAGAATCTGCATTTTGGGCACCTCGAGGACTCTGATCTGGAGACCTGGCTTGTTAAATGGTGTACCATTTAGAAAAAACACAGATTCAGCAGGGGAGGCATTCAGAGAGGTGCCCAAGCCAGGAGCGGGAGGGTGCGGGATACGCAGCCTGGCTCTCGGACTTGGCTCAGAAAACCAGTCCTTGGTCCTTCCCAAATGTGCAGCTCCCCCGACTCCCAGTCAGAATTGCTCCACTCTCCCCCCAGCCGTGCTAGTCTGTGTGAGAGTTTAGGGGAGTGGTAGAAGGGGGAAGGCTCAGGCATTTTCCAGGAGAGGACTAGCAAATGTGAAGTTCCTTGGACAATAACTTCTGACTACACGCCCCCAAAAATAGAAGGCCAGACCCTAGCGGGTGTAAGTCAACATAGCTCCACTGAACTCAGATATGCTCACTGATATCAGTGGGTCCCGAGTAGTAAGTGCGGAACCAGGATCCTCCCTCGCCCTTTTCTTAAAAAGAAACATGCTGTATCAGAAGGTGCCCGCACACACAGCTTCTCTTCAGCATGGCTTTTAGAGGGCCAGAGCTAAACACAAGCCCTGCTGATGTGGGGTAGCATGATGGAGGGAAGCAGTCAAGGAGAAGGAAATCACCACCACACATGGGTCCGGTGAGGGGTGCTGGGTGTGGTGTTGCAGGGTTTGGGTATACAGCAGGCTATACATTTTGCAACTTGCAGCTCACAGCTCTGTTCTTTCTCTGCTTCTCCTTGTGTTCCTTTTTCCTCCCTTCATTCCACCCTTTCCTTTTACAGTCTGTCTCCAGCACCTCTCCATCCTATAGTGACCAGCATTCCCGCTTCACTTCTCTGCTATGCCTGTATTGCACTGCATTGCATTCTCCCTCCTCCTCTGCTCACTCCTTACTCATCCTCTCCAAATCCTCTCATGGGTCCCCCACTTCCTCCCCTCTGGCCCCTCAGCTCTGCATTCCCTGTCCAAGAGCTCAGGCAACTCTCCCCAGCTCCCAGTGCTGAAAGGGAGCAAGGCCCACCCCCAGTTCCACCCCTTTTCTGCTCCCCTCCAGCTCCAAACTGGAGATCATCTCAGTGCTGGGTGCTGACAGCCTCCCTTGCAGCACGGAGCTCGCTAGGGGAAGTGCGTAACAGCGCTGATGCTGCAGATTCCCTCGTAAGTTCTGATCTATATACTAGGAGCCCATGGCCCACACTCTGAGAACCCCTGAATCAGCTAGATGGACAGAAAAGGCACTGGCCACTCAAGCTACTATCATACATGGCAGTGGCACTGGACAAAAAGGAAGACCTTGTCTCTGCTCCAAAGAGCTTTCAGTTCAACTTAGAGTTTAGATTCAGTACCCAGTTTGTGGTGTGGTGTGGAGCCACTCCTGAAGCCCAGTGGAAGCTGTGGCAACAGAGTCAGTGGCATCACATCACAGACCCACATGCTCCATGAGGCTTTTTGGCTACAATCAGATGATTCCGTGTCTATTATTGTCTATGCTGGGCCTTAGACGGTCATCTCTTTGGTTGGCACACTAAACCCAAACATCTATGAGCACTATAGCAGGGCTGGTTTATACTGCTGTGGGCAAGTTCTTTGGTGGAGATGGTAGCCCTGGCGCACGCTGAACTGGAAAAACCTGCACATCCCAAATTCCCCCCACTCCCTCTTCTCATGCTACTACCTCCTCCCACCAATCCCCAATTCCCCCACCTCAACTTATATGTGCGTCTTCTCCAGAGTCCAGGCATCTAATTAGTGAAGCCATGCCTGCGCAGTTCCACTAAATAGGTGGGTGCCCTTCATTCTCTTGTGTGCGACCATCCAGGCACGCACTTTAGAGGGAACTATCCGCGGACCACCTGAATGGAGCTTGCGGACCACAGATGGTCCACAGACCAGTCTAAGAACCTCTGCTCTAGAGGTTAGCCTCAGCAACTACAATAGTCTGCTACTTACTAAACTAATGGAATTACTCCCATAGCTCAGGTGGGAGGAGGTTTGTACACTCTATACTGAATGTCCAAGGGTTGATCCCCACTGATGACAGACACCTACACTGTTAGCATGATTTTTTTGTACTTAACCAGTGATGGTATGCACAAACTGTATATAGTGTGTGAGACTTGGTGCCCAATATCAAGATTCAGTCTATTAACCACATCTGTCAAGTTGCAGATCAACCTACATACTACGATGATTGGCACTCAAAAACCACATCAGGCTAATCTAAGGCTATGATTTTAAGTCTACAGGTGCAACTGCATGACTAATGCACGATCTCTCACTTCTGGGGTTCAAAGCTATTGAAAGGGCTTGAAATTCTTAACTTGAAACAGGCTGGCTCTGACCCCAGGCTACAATAGTACATTTCACACAGCTGTTTATAGTCTGCCACAGTTGGTAAATCTCCGATCAGGAAAGAGTCCCTCAAATTCAGCTGGCAAGCAGACCACAGCACCTTTCATCTTCAGAATGCCTGGCTTGTAAAATGGTATAACATACCCCAAAGTAAGTTATACAACAAGCCCTTAAGAAATCCTCCATCCATAAAGCTGATGCTTCTAGACTGGATGAGCCAGCAGATCCAAAGTTTGTGACCTGCTTCCTTTCATCAACAACATGGCTAATTTCCTGCAACTCTTGGGAGCAGATAGCACGGAAAGTGTTCCTGCTGAATTCCTGCCGTTAATACTGTACAGCAGAAGAAGGAATTCCTTTAATTCAAAATGCACCTAATCAAATTCCTTGTAAATAGTGCTCTGTGCCATGAGCAGACCCCCCAGCTCTCTCATCTACCCTCCCCGTTTCATTGTGTTGTCTCTCATTTAGATTGCAAGCAGCTCAGGACAGAAGCCGTGTCATTTTCTGTGATGCAACGGCACTATATGAAAAAGGACATGAGTTCTAAACAGACACCCTGCTGTATGATTTCCACGATAGTTTTCACCAGCGTGTCACACATACAAGTACTGTGAACAAACAAGGGGGGCGTTTCTCTGGGGGGTGGAATCCCATTGCTATACTCCGAGGAAACTACCAGACCTTCCTTGTAAAGGAGAAGATAATTACACCTGCCTCAGGCACCATATTGCTGCATTCAGGGATCTTACATGAGGATTCGAAATGCTATCTACCAGGAAGGTCTCTATGTGCACTAAGGAGCTGCTAGGACTCCCCAACTCTGTTTCATCAGCTTTAAAACTCCACCTGGACTGGCCCTGGGGAAGGGTCCTTTTTGGAGCCTGTAAACATTGTTCTACTGCTCTTCTGGATAGGATCACTGCTGTGTGACTATGTACAGCTTGGCTCAGCGATGACAAGGGTCTGAAGGGAGACAAGCTAACAGTGCATGGATTTTAACGGGGCAAGTGTTAAGGAGGGAGAGGACTTCTCTAGGGTGCTACCAGTGGCTGGGAGTAAAGCTAGGCAGTAAAGATCGGACCTTAATGGATAATTTAGACTGATTAGCAGGAAAAGCTTCCCGACAGTAAGATGCATTAGGCTAAGGGATAGTCAGTTTCTCTAGGAAGCGGCAGAAGCATTTGAGTCATCCAAAATGAGACTGGATGAAGCACTAGAAAATGTATCGCAGGAACAGCCCTTCATTGGCCTCTCGGGGAGGATCTAGATCAGTGGTTCTCAAACTTTTGTACTGGTGACCCCTTTCAAACAGCAAGCCTCTGAGTGTGACCCCCCCTCCCATAAATTAAATACACATTTAACACCATTATAAATGCTGGATGCAAAGCAGGGTTTGGGGTGGAGGCTGACAGCTTGTGACCCCCCCCCACATAATAACCTCGCCGACCCCGAGGGGTCCCGACCCCCAGTTTGAGAACCCCTGGACTAGATGACCTAATAGCTTCTTCCATCTTTAATGTACGATCTTAACACAGTCTCATTAAACAACGGGAGGTGATAATACAATGTGCTTCCTGGTTTGCTTGTACAATGTTATCACTTCTACAGTACTAGCGTGATGGATGCTCTAGACACAGTGCTATATTACAGATACAGCTGGTAGCCATGCCGAGGGTTAAGGTTTCCTAATACTCATAAAGACCCTGTTTTCACCTGTTTATAACTTGGCCACTCTAAACATTCAGACTGAAATTTCCCATGCCAGTATCTGTGCCTCACTGGAAAGGTTCCAGTAAGAATGATGCCGTCATTCCAGAGAACAAAGTTTAGGAAAAATATTTTTTGACAAAAGTTAAAAAATTCTTACCCTTGTTATGCTGAGAAGCCCTACTGATTCCATGCTTTGGAGGAAGGACTAGAAATTTAGCAGAAGGTCTCAATGGGTTCAAGGATGTGCCTTTGCTGACCCCATGAAGATGAACCCAAATTGGTGGCTTTATAAGCCTCTGAAAATTGCCATATGCATGTTTCAAAGAAGTTTATTAGTCGCTAGTAACAAAATTCTCTGAAGATTCCATCTTCACTGAGCATGTTCCAGCCCCACAGATCATGCTTCAGCCCAAGGATACCGGGGCTGAGCAGTACTTTTCTTGCCATTATACCTCCTTGCTGTGGGGGCCATGGTGGCACCAGAGTTGCCCACACAATATTAATTCGGACCTCTTTTGTGTACACATTATGATACGGTCTTCAATTACAGCAGAACCTCAGAGTTATGAACTCACTGGTCAACTATGTAATCATCAGCAGCAGAGAGACAAACAAAAAAGCAAATACAGTACAGTACTGTGTTTAATGTAAACCTAACAACAAAATAAGGGGAAAGTTTAAAGAAAGATGTGACAAGGTAAGGAAACCGTTTCTGTGCTTGTTCCATTTAAATTAAGATCATTAAAAGCAACATTTTTCTTCTGCACAGTAAAGTTTCAAAGCTGTATTAAATCAATGCTCAGCTGTAAACGTTTGAAAGAAAGAACCACCATAACATTTTGGTTTGGTGTGTTGCCTGGCCCTTTATTTTTTACTGCACACCATCTAAACCTTGCACTGAATCTCTCTCTTAGACAAGCAGATAGCCCCTAGCACCAAAGCATTGCAGCACCTCACCATCCGATGCATTTATCCTATGAAGTAGGGCAGTGTTGTTATTCCCCCTTTTACAGATGGGAAACTGAAGCACGGAGGTACTAAGGCCAAAACTGTCAGAAGTGTCCACTAATTTTAGGTGCCCAACTTGAGAATCTCTTAGGACCTGATTTTCCAAAGAACTTAGCATTATATAGCACTTTATATATTCAGAGGACAGCTCCCATGGACCTCAGGTGCAGGCTGGGATGCTAAGTGCTTTTGCAAATCAGATCCCAAGAAAATTAGGAACATACAATTAGCGACCACATGTGAAGCTTTTAGTTTAAGTGACTCGCCCAGCACCACACAGGAAGTCTTTGGCAGAGGTAGGGACAGACTCCAATTCTCCAGGGCAGTGTTCATCTGCCTTCACCATGAGACCATCCTCTCTCTCTGCCTGCAACCTTGCTTCATTCACTACATACCTTCCAATTTGCGGAAACAAATGCTGCACAGGTCCTATAGAAAACAGCTGCATTCACTACACAGCCCTACTTCACTCCCAGAGCCTGGTCCACGAGGTGCAGTGAGTGAGATATAGTCCAGTGGAGAAAACCTGATCATGTAATTGAAGATTGTAGCATAGTGTACATGTATAAGGGAGTCAAATTAAGGTTGTACAGGCAGTCTTCAGGCAATTCCTAACTTCCGGGTGCTTGACTGTGCAACCTAATGGACATTTGTACCATATAGTTTTTTTTTTAAATGTGCTACGTAGATTGGCTTGTATGTTTAACAGATACTGCAGTAAACACTGATGGGTAACATCTACAACGCGCACAATCAAAGCCTCCCACCTCTCTTTCCTAGAACAATGACTGCCCAGAGCAGCAGGAGCAGAAATTATCCCCATCACTCACCATCTCTCTGGAGAGAGTAAGTGCTCCAAGTAAGCAAGATGGGGTCATGAAGAGTGTGCCTTGTGTTGGGCAGGTAGGGAATGCCACGTTAAAGCAGAAATGTTTTGCATAAGCTAGTCCTGACTCCCAGCGTTTGAGAGCTAAAGATGGCAATTCCCAGCGGCTGATGCATGCATGCTAACTACCTTTGACACAAGCTACCCTAGGATAACATTAATATGTAGTAAAGGTTTGACAAACATTATTGGGACAGATTAATTTCAACGGTAAATCTCCACACATACTGTCTAAACATACTCAAGTAAAGGGTTGGGGGGAGCATATGTCACTCTCACTCACCTTGAGCAGGTTTAAAGGTAGACAAGTGAGATTTCCAATGAGAGGTTCAGCACATCCAGACAATTTGCCCCAAGAACTTTTAATATATATCAACACCATCCCACATTAATTGTGTTGAAGCCGTTGGGAATTACCAGCCTTAACTCTCTAACCCTGGCAGTTAGGATGGGCACCTCTTCCTTATTGTTTCTTTGCTTACCTGGAGCATTTACTCTCCCCAGAAGGGGAAGAGAGGTTTTGCTCAGCATTGTGGTCAGGCTGTTGCCTTGGGACAGCCAGTGTTCTGGGGAAAGGGGAAGGGTCAAAAGCCTTGTGGAAGTCTTTGGTCACGCACAATGTTAGAGACTGGCACAGTAGTTAACACATAGCCAAAATCTCTAGTGTTAACAAGTAGGACTTCAGGAATATGTCTGTACCTTTGTGAATCAAAGTAATTTTTGTATTCAATAATACAAGAGAGAGTGGAAGAAGCTAAGAAATAACCCAGCCTGACATGACAGACCTTTATGAGAATTTAGCTTTTATAAATAATTAAAAGGTTACTTTCAGGACAAATATGCCAAGTATTTGGGAAAGGTTCCAGTTCGACAGCTTGGGGAGAATGAAATAACCTCAACATCCCCAGAGCGTGGACAGCAGCAGGGCAAGCTTCCTCACGTATGCCTCCGCTACTATGCCTTAAACCTGAGCTGGAAGGATGACTTATAGGAATGGGGTGTTCTGTCTCCATGGTCTGTAGTCAGTCCTTGATCCGTCTGCTGAGACTGCAAAAAATGATACCGAATAGTGCCAGCCGCGGTGGTGTTTTGGTGGTATGAACACCTGTCTATTAGGAATGGCACTAGGACTGGACCTACCAAACTCAAGCCATATAAGCTAAACATCCATCAGATGCTAGTGACTTTCAGTCTGCTGTGGAAGTAGGCAAGCCAGAGCCGGAAGTCCATACAGCATACTACTTTGCCAATCCCACCTTTGAAACCTGGTGCCAGAGCACTCCACTCCGGCCATATCTGTAAACAGTGGATGCTGTGTTTAGTCTGCAGCTTTGGGTTTTCACTGTAGCAAGGCTCTGCATCAATAGAAGCTAGTAGTCTGGGGCTACTGCACAGTCTCGTAATCAGGGCTTCTCAGACTCTCATAAACTGTTCCTTCCCCATGGTATGGAAAAAAGTCTACATCAGCAGAGTCTTGCAGCTTCCCTTCCTCTGCACAACTGCCCAGTTTATACTCCTTCACAACAAGCCGTCACACCACAGTGATCTGCTTTCAGCCACGGAATGACCCACTCTGGAGCCCATCAATGCCTTTGTGTGGCTGGGGTCTTGGCAGAGTGATGTGAGGATTCCCTTCCAGGCTTTACTTTGATGACACCAGTGCTCACAGGCCCTGCTACTCCAAAAGCTAAGAGGAGAAACCAGACTTGGGAATTGCCACGACATCTCTTGCATACCACAACTTCTCTTGCCCCTTAGGCTGAAGCCAATGGACTTGGCTTTAGGACCTCGCATTTTCAATCCCAACCCCTCAGCTGCTGCTCATTCAAAAAGTGATCCCTCCTTCTTTACATTAAGGCAAGAGTCTCAGGCACCCCACCAGCTCTACACAATGTTGGTGTGCCTGCTAGTGTTCTCTGCTGGGCCCTGCCTATCTGCAGTCTGAGCACCTTACCTCTGCTGGCACTAAACTAAGAGACAGGGCAATGGCCAGCAGCAAGAGGGGCAGGTCCCAGAAGAAGTGAAGACCAAAGAAGTTCCCCAGTGTAAGAAGCAAGGTGGGGACTTGCTTCTGCAAAGAGCTGCATCCTACCTCCCAGCCACCAGAAACCTTCCTTCCTTCCCAGCAACCCCATGTGGCCCCAGTAAATCTGCAGGTCCTAGTAACAGATGTTTGGGAATTAGCTCATTCCATAAGGGTTAATATTAGTTATATGCCTGAATGAAGGCATAATTATTGCCGTTCTCTACCCTTTAGAGGCTACCCGTCAGCTCTACACATTAATACATTTCAGGAAGTGGTGTAAACTCAAACAAACAAATACTGTTATGTTTGGAGTTAACACAGTCACAAGATCTTGTGTGTCATGTTTTGGTGAGCACAAATACCAAACAGTGAATGAGCCATCCTTAAACCGACTGTTCCCTGTCAACCATTGTAAGAGTGCTGTGCTACACAATCAGCTCCTTTAGGAGTTACAGATTTGCATGTATGGTTTCCTGCACATTTGTGAACATACACACTGTGATGCCTTGAATACTAGCCATGGCCAACTTAATGGTGATACTGGAACAGTGGGATTCTAAATAGTGTTCAAACAGTAGTGCACCTTGGAGGAACAGTGTACAATAGAGAGAGATAGAGCGCGTGCACCACGCGTCTAATTCTTTAGAAATCGAGCTTTCCTCCCAAAGCTATTTTATTGTTGCTTGGCCATAAACAAGACTAGGAAATGGCTATGACATCCCACCATTGGTGGTCTTAAGCTAACCAGGGTTGACCCTTGTTAACATGTGGATGGGGAAACTCCAAGGGAAATCCAGGGTGCTGGTGCAGGAAGTTGTGTGGTGATCTGAGGTGATGATGGTGCTATAGGATGATGTGCAGCGGTTAGTGCCCTGTTTTGGGGTCAACACAAGACAGGGTTCCTGAACACTTCCAATCACTAAAGAGCCCATAACTTTTCCCAAGGATTAAGCTGTTAACCCTGATGGCCCCAGCTAACTATTAGTTTAGGTAACTCCATTCTGCCTCCCTAAATTCCCCTATTAGGTTTCACCCCTAAGGTATTTACACTGTAGTGGCAGGAGGCAGGAACCAAAATATGTAGAATTTCTAAAGTGATCCAGGCCTCTGAGAGATGAAAATTGCTGTATTCATTTAAGATATTAGAAAATGCCAACCAATGTTTTATATTTCAAATTCCATTCACCTAATGAGGAATAGTTCTACATTTTTAATAATTTCTGGAACTACTGAGAGTATCATATAACAACCAGGTGTTGGTTGTCAGAGAAGCTGCAGCAGGATGTATAGCTTTGTTATAAGATTTGTAGGTCAGAGAAACCTGCACACAGGGATTGCTTTTTGAAGGAACTGAAAAGGAAGGAGGTAAAAGAGGAAGAAGGAAAAAAAGAGGCTCTTACTTGTAACCAAGGCCCATGTGCTGCATAAGGATGCTCCTCTGTAGCAAAGGCTCCTTCTACTCCTGTCGATACAAATGTGATTGCTGTATCCCCTGTAATACTTTTATATGTAAAGTGCCGTCCATGTAACAGCCTGCCCCTGGAGAATAGAACAAACATATATATACGGAGGTCATAAGCAGGTCAGTACAGACCCACCCACAAGATATACACTGGAGCATCTGTGATCACTTTTAGGAATACATCACACTCCAGTAACCACTAATTCTCAGTGAATGTATGAAGAACTTTCACAGCCTTGTCCCTTAGTGCAGGTCACAAGTCTCTTCTGGAACTCTGGAAGTGCACATGTGCTCTCACATCCTCAGACCCAAGGTCCCACTTCCCAATGCTTCTAGCCCAGGAAGACTGAATGGGACTTTATTCACATCCCATTTGCACCAGTCCCTGCCACTGATGCATAAGGCACAGTACTCCCAACTTCATCAGCTCAGAGAACACCAGCAGAACCGACTCCAGAATTCACATCTCTTCTGTGATGGTGCAAAGCAGTCCCACTAGGATAACTCCTACACATTAATAGCTCATGTTATATATTAATCCATTACCTTGTAACTTATTAAATTTAGTCTGTGCCAGTTGAGTCATGTTAAATAAAATGTTTAGGAGAAGAGATACATGTTTGTTCATCTATAATAAATAATACTTAATTACGATGGTGCTTTCCGTGTGGGAATCTCAAGTCACACCAAAGGCATTAAAGTTCACAGCCTCAAGGAGATGTGAATATGTTATCCCCATTTTACAGATGGAGCTAATTAAGGCACAGAGGAGTTAAGTGACTTCCCATGTGACCTGGTATAAACAACTAGGGATAGAATCCAGATCCTATTCCCAGCCCTGTGCATTAGCCACAAGTCTATCTTTTCTGGAAATCCAGGAAAAATAACCTGAATTAACAAAAGGCGTGAATTTGAAGTGGATTAGTTAAATCGTATTAAATCCCTGAGTGGATGCTATTAATTAGAATTAAAATGGCCTTAATTCTGAATGAGGGTGTTCACACAGGTATTTAATGCGGTTTAACTAATCCTCTGCAAATTCACACTTTTTGTCATTTGGATTAACCTTCCTGGATGCACCCATGTAGACAAGCCCTTAATTTATGATGTTGCACAATTCAAATCATAAATATCTAGTGATATCAGGCTGACCAGTACATCTGAGAGAAAAGAGTTAAGAGGCAAGTTACTGCATCCTTCATTGCATTTTTAATTTTAAAGTACTCCACAAAAATTATTATTGGTAACTCAATAAGAATTAGTGGCCTTCAGTTTATTCAAAGATCAGAACTCTCTTACAATTTCTGTCAAAAGCATTTAAACAAAAAAGTCATTAGCTGAATTCTCTGGAGATTTAGACAGGTCATTAACTGGCCAAAACCCTGATCCCCTCCTTAGGTGCAACTTCTCAAGATACAACCTTTACAGTGTATGTGCAGTGCAACATGTGCATTTAGGGATACAAATGACACAATTTACATATATAAAACTGTGTGCACAACTGATGGCAAATGTTTAACTTTAACTTGTGCAGTTATAGGCAATGTCTTAAGGGATTTATGTGACAGGACCGTAGGAGCCGTCCCTTAGTTTGATAAGATACTTAGCAGCATTGATCTGATCAAAAAACCCTGTTGTTTCAATCCCCAACATAAAACATGGGAAACAATTTTGGCATGATGAACTTATGTGCACAACAGAAAGACAAGGTGGATGAAGTAATATCTTTCACTGGACCAACTTCTGTTGATGAAAGAGACAAGCTTTTGAGCTACACAGAGCTCTTCCTCAGGTCTGTGGATAGTGTCATCGGTTTCTAATGTTTCTGGCAAAGTATCTCAACTGTTGTTTTTTTTAAATCTATACAGGAACATCTGTATGAAGAAACAAGGCCACAAGGCAGAATTACAGCCATTAAAGCAGAGCTCAGAAAGAAACCATCTCCTCTCACCTTAGACAAAGTGGAATCAGTGCTCCAGACTCCTGGTTGAATTTCAGGTGCACGCTCTCAAGCTGTCTTGTGCGGATTAGCTCATGAGGAATGATAGCTGCTGAGCTCTCACTCTCTAAACTATCCTTACGGCTTCTAAGAGAAAAAACAGAGTGTACCTATTTAGAACCTGAGACCAACATTCCAACTATTGTCAGCCTTGTGAAAAGACAGCAGAAAAATTCAATGATTATTTAGAGCAGTTCCATGACAGCTGTCTAACGGAAGGACACAACAGCAGCTTGCCAGAAGGACACAGCTAATTTGCAAGTCACCTGTGTCTGCATTTTACAAGTGTGGCCCACAGACTACTGATCCTAGCATGCAATGCTTCATCTTGATCTAGTGACCTTAAAAGTTCTGGAAATAAAGTTTAATAAAGAATGGGAGTAAAATTATACCGTGAAGCCAGAAGCACGACAAAATGTTCTGTATGGTACAATGCTGTATGGGCAGAGACAAAGCCTGTGGGATCTAGCAGGTCACCCCACACCCCATTTCTAGTATTCTTGAAGAAACGGTGCTGTCTGGAAAGCTCTGTGCTGTCCTGACTCACTGCTATAGAAGCTTAGCGTTAAGAGACCTATAGTAAAGAGACAATCTGAATCAACCCAACCCTTTTCCTTCATCAGACCAACCAAAGGCTTTAGATGTTGCATAACCAGTTCTTAAACACTCAACTTCTGCTAGTATTAAGTACAATATTCAAAGTACAAAAGCCACACACAATTTACAGAATATTTGTAGACCGTTTTCCCTTTGAAGTAGAGCTGCTTTAAAACAATGCAGTCTTTATACTATATTTTACAAGGGCAGTACATTACACAAGGTAATGTTGTTTAACTTAGAGGTTACCTTCTGCAATTACGAACTTCACAAGACAGAATCTTCAGTATAATCAGGAAGATATCTCAAAATATCGGATCATAAACTAAAATACTTTATAAGTTCAAACAGTAGCATTATAATTCCTTGTGTGTTTGTAGAGAACACAGGAAAAGATGGTGCTTCATCCAACAATCTTACATGCAATAGGAAAACCCCTCCCCCCAAAACACAGCAAACGAAAAGCACTGAGTGATCAGAAGGACTGGGATGAAGCAAGGGGGGGTGGAGATCTTGGTTTAATAGAGGTAACACATTGCTAGGGTCTCATCTACACTACACAATCACTGTATTTTGTTGGGGAGAGGAGAGGAGAGAGGAAGGAGCCTGGCTGACAACACTCCAAGCACCTGTCCCCTGACAGTTAAAACATGCTTCTAATTTCATTCTGCAGGGCAGACCAAACAAACCATGTTACCATGTCACAGCACAGTTCAGGATCATCATTAAAATATGACCTGACCCTTTCTATGTTGCAAGATGGAGCCTTGTCTCAGATGCAGAGTGTGAGAATCATGATGTAACAGCTTGTCCACCACTGTTGATTCGGGGTGTGTCCTCACTGCAGAGTTCACCAGGGCTCTCACTCCCCTCCCCATCCACATCCCTCTCACCTGAGTTTGATACTTTGAACTAGGGCTAGCTGACTCAACTAAGGCTATCAGCTAAAACCTAAGTGAGGCTTTCACGAGGGCTGGTAACTTACTCCCACTCTGCAGTGAGGAAACAAGCTAAACCACTCGAGTGCTGACAGTCTTCCAATGCCTTTCCAAAATTCCAACCTGCCCTCTTGTGCCCAGAAGGGCAGACATGTTCTCCCAGTTGATTGGAAAAGAAGCAGAGCAGCACAAGAGACCATGGTATGTGTCCCCTGCAGCCCTAGTGACACACATGGGTGAGTGCAGCACTGGTGAGGACACACAGTAACTAGGCTTTGCAGTGTGACTATTCCCATCTGGGCTAGGCTAACCCGGGTGCTGAGCACCTGAATGCCAGTCACCAGGTTAACCCTGCAGCGAAGACACATCCCTTTGTAGTCTACCTGGCATCTAAACCTGGGAGTTTAAACTGGTTCAGCAAACACATTTTACAGCTCCATATAGGTGGGGCCTTAAAGCAGTGGAATGGGCTAGACACTGAAGAAAACATTTTACAGTTTGATTACCCAAGAAGTGCATGGTTGATTAATGATCAATTGACCTTAACCTAAGGTTTACCTGAACTCCCTTATCAGATCTTATATACACATGACGCTGTGGGAAAGTTAGGCTTTGTCTACATTGCCAATTGAACCACAAAACTTTTGTCATTCACAGGTGCTTTAAAAAGCACCCCCCCATGCCCCCAAAAGAAAAGTTTTGCTGTAGCAAATGGCAGTGTAAATAGCTCGTGCCCACAACGTGAACCCCGCATGGGCGGTGGGGAGAAAAATTTTCGTTTACACTGCCTGATAAAGCCTTAGCCTGTCACCTAGAGTTCCCAATTATTCGTTACCAAGCCCCCCAATGGGATGTCGGCCACCAGAAATATGAGAGATTTTAGACTTTAAGTTTATCAACTAATATGTGCAACTGCAGAATTTGTGTATATGTGGGCATATCCAGACTTATTCAGCAATTTAGTTAGTAAAGATGAGAGATTGGATATTGGCCCTTTTCTACTCAGACTGGTTAATGTTTTGAGCAGCTTCTGCCAGGAAATTTGAGTTTAGACTAGGTAAGCATTTACAGAATCGAATTCCATAGCGTTTGCCATAAACCTAAAGCATGCAAGCTCTCTGGGGTTGGGGCCGTTTTTTTGTTTTGTTTTTAATTCACTAGTCTGTACAATGCCTAGCACAATGGGACTCGGATTCCTGATTAGCCCCCACAGGCTCCAATATAACAAACATCACAACACTGGGAAGGCAAGGGCTGGGCTTTGTAGGTCATATTAAAAACTCTTGTTTTTAAATGGCGAATGCTGCTTGTGCTTTATGTGCTCACAAGATGACACTAACGCACGCAGGGGTCGGCAACCTTTCAGCAGTGCCGAGTCTTCATTCATTCACTCTAATTTAAGGTTTTGCGTGCCGGTAATACATTTTAATGTTCTTAGAAGGTCTCTTTCTATAAGTCTATAATATATAACTAAACTATTGTTGTATGTAAAGTAAATAAGGTTTTTAAAATGTTTTAAGATGCTTCATTTAAAATTAAGGAAAATGCAGAGCCCCCTGGACTAGTGGCCAGGACTCAGGCAGTGTGAGTGCCACTGAAAATTAGCTCACAGGCTGCCTTCAGCACCTGTGCCATAGGTTGCCTACCCTGAACTAACGTATAACTTTGAAATACAACGAACAGGTTTTGTCAGACCCTAAATAGTTAAGACTTTACATTAATCAGTAACCAGCCATTCCGTTAAAAAGGTGAAGGTGTGAAGCAATATGGCAGTTAACACTTAAGTAATATCAAATAATCAGCAATCCCTTCAGCTAAAAACCTTTCCCAAATAGTTAACACCCCCGTGTTTATTATTGTTGTTTTTTTTTAAATGTGGGTTGTTCCTCTGATTGTGGTCTGGGGTGGGATCTGTTTATGTTAAAAAGAGTAAAGCTGGGGTAGCTGAATCAAGGTTTAGGCCCTGTCTACACTGAAACTTTCTGAACACTTTGTGACATAGGTCGTTCTAGATGTGTGTCCACACATGATGTAGTTAATACAAGTCACTAGCCACAGTAGCTATGTGGCCTACATCACTGTATTCCTATAATCAGGTTGTAACATGCCTTTTGCTGTCTAGATGTAAACCCACAATTATGAATGTGTAGCAGAGCTGGCCTATTCCCATCCTTGCATAATAAGGCACCCAAGTGCATTGCCCCCAGTGTGGATACTGCTGTTGCTCTGTGCACACATCCCCAGGGCACATGCTCCTCTGCTGAGGTAATGGGGACAGTTGCCCAGATTTTCCCAAAATGCACCAATATGAACACAGGTAGGCAGCATGATGGGTGCAGACATTGTGGGGGCTGGGTGACAAGACAGCTACACTGAGGACACAACTCAACCACAGTTTGTTGTAACTGGGTCAGATGAAAGTCACAGCCTGTTTATAACGCACTGGGCCTCTACACTAGGAAGACCATATGCATTTCTAGCAACGGTGCAGCTGCCCCAATGTAGTGCTTCTAATGTAGACCTGCCCGCAGTTCTCTCAGTGTGAAAACCTAGCGGATGCACAAGTAGTTTTTACCTTGATAATAGCTAGTAGGAGTAAAAAACTATCCATGTCTCATCTCTGCTAGGATTTTACCTCGACATAGCTAACTCGAGGTACAAAACGCCTCACCTTTTATGCAGTGAAAACAAAGCCTTGGACTTCTTTTTAAATTCTGTCTCGGTTTTCCCATCTGAGAAGTGGAGCTACTTCCCTCAATTGCAATAATTAACAGAGTGGCGTTTATAAAGTGTTTTGAGATGTTCCAATGGAAGGTGCTACAGAAAAGCCAAGAATCAGATCTGACTTTCAGATTATCGAGTGTGCACTGGACACAACTCTGCAAGAGACATTAACATTCTTTCAGCAGGAATGGAAATCTTTGTTCTGGCCTGTAGAAAGGGTGACGGTCCAGATGAGGGGTTGATGGAATTGCTGGGGCGTTATTAATCAGAAGCTGACGGCGTGGCTTTCCCTGCCATGTCTAGCTTGTAGTTTCAAATTTTAAAGGAGACTTTAGAAACACTTTGGTTTCTAGCACCAAGATATCCAATTTTATGATTTTGTTTACCCATAACCTTTCATTTCCCCACCCATCACCAAATAAATCAGGAGCAAAGGCTGGTGTAATTTTTAGTGTTATGACTTAGATCAAGCTGACTACTAGGTACATCGTTGCAAACTTTGTCTATTCCAGATTTAATACTTCATCCAACCCACATAAATAATTCTTGTTTCTCTATGTCCAGAAAAAACAAGTTGGCAAAAGCCAGGGCTGCAGTGTTTGGAAAGGCAGTACATTTAAATGTAAGCAGGATACCGGAAATGCCCCAGTTTGAGGATTGCACATCTAGCATTTTATAAAATTGGAGGGGAGTTGGAGGAGATTAAAGCACATTTCCAAGTGATTGAAGACTTGTGGGAGGTGTAAGTGTGGGCAGTTGTCAGATTAATTCTTTAGATGATTAAATTCTTTTTGTTTCTTTAAAGCTGTTTGTAGCTGGGTTTGATGTCTCCTTGTTCTGGGCAAGTGTATTGCAGCAGTTACCAAGGTGACTTTAGCTGACTTTTAACTATTTTTTTCCCCCCAGCTTCAGTTTCTAGCAACAGCCTAAATCTGTTTTTTTCTTTTTAAATCTTGTGAATGAAGATTAACAGCAATAGTTAGCCAAAGCCACATCAGATTTCTAAAGCTAGGCTTCTATAGCACGAGTGGCCATACATGGATTGCAGCCTCATTCTGCTTCAAGCAGGGAGAAGAGGCCTTGGGGAGACTACAGGCTCCAGCATGTGAGGCTCCATCTTGATCTGAGTGGCCAAGAGCTGGGACCTGTAGTCGCCCCAGGCCCTCAGTCCAAATTAAAAAAGGTGAGGGTGACTGCAATCTGCTTCAATTTATGCCAATTAGCAACTGCCCTTCAGGCTCCCAGAAAATTGCCAGTATAATCGTTGGTTGCACAAGTTTTGACATCTCTTCTTTATGAAACAAGTCATGTTTATAGCAACCTCTTCCCAAGCTGTCCCAATAGCTATTTTATAGGTTTGGCTGGGGTAAGGGGACTTTCTCTGTGAACAGCAATGCCAGTGGATAGGGTGCTGACCCGGGACTCAGGATTCATTTGTGGCTCTGTTACTGACCTATTCTCTGACCTTGGGTATGTCCCCTCAGCTCTGGGCTTCCAATGCCCCTCCAACCCTTTGTATGTCTTGTCTATTTACACTAAGCTCCAGGACAGGGACTACCTTAGTATGGCTTTGCATAGTTCCTAGCATAGTGGGGCCCTGAGGACATCAACTGAATGCAGCACATGTAGCAACAAGCCACCCCAGCCCTCAAATCCATTTTGAAAATTGTATGATAACTTAATACACTGAGGGTCCCTGATTCTTCCTGTAGCTAAAACTGGATTGGAATCAGGAGATCCGAGTTGTATTCCTGGTTCTGCCACTGACTCCCTGAGGGTTCCTGAGCAAATCACACAACTTCTGTATGCCTCAGTTTCCCCATCTGTATAACTGAGATAGTGCTTCCCACACAAGGATGTCATAAGGATTGGCTACTTAACGCTTGACAAGCACTTTTTGATTCTCAGATGGAGTGAGCTACAGAAGAACAAGCTATTATATCAGTGACAGCAATATAGTACAACAGGCAGTGCATTTCCAGGTGTTCGCTACACTATGTTGCTGACTAACCAGTCAATCTTCAGGCCTATGCCTGATGAGATCCCTGAAATGTATTAACACCCTAAAACGCACCTGCTTCTGATCTGCACTGCATTTGTTACTCAGGCAAGACTCCCACTGAAACTGATGGGAGCTGGCTTATGTAAGAATAGCAGATTGAGAAAATAAGCTGGGAGATCATGGAGGACTTCAATCTGAGTGACGTGCTAGAGGATTCATATTGCCAATACTAAAACGTCCTTGGAGTGCTTAAATATCAGAGACGACAGTTTCCTAACTCAAAAGTGTTCCAGCCAACATAGGGGAATCCTGTATTAGATCTCCCATGGACAGCCAAAGAGGAACTGATCACAGCACTAAAACACTAATGGTAGCGTCGGTACAAGCGATTACAACTTGATTGTACAACATTGATAACGTGCAAACAGAACGGAGTCCAGACCAGTAAATACACACACACGGTGCTGTAAAAATTCCACAAAGCTGAAAACAATCAGCTAAAGGGACAATTTAATCAGAAAAATATGAATGGTGATTGGGTGTTGTTTAATAACACTTTATTAGAAGCGCCAAAAGTCTCAAGCAAGGGAAAAGGTCATGCTAGTTAAAAAAAAGTGCAGGTTACCAGCTGTAACTGGAGGTTCTTAGAGCTGTTGGGTCCCTATTCGTATTCCACACATGCATGCCGTGCGCCAAAGTCCAGAAATTCTTCAAAGCAGTGCCGTTGTCCCGCACATGCACAGTAGCTCCCCTCATGCTCCCAACCAAGGCTATAGGAGGCAGTGTGGGTCAACACGGCTCCAGTTCCTTCTATCACTGCAAATCCAACAGGATCTGAAGTATAGGGGATGGAAGGCAGGTAGTGGAATAGATATAGGGATGATATCTTGAAAAACCTCCACTTCTTTGAGTGCTGGCCCCTAGGTGTATTCCACACATGGGTGACTGGATTGGCAAGCAGTGTTCAGACTGGAAGAGGGTGTGTGGAAGATGGCAATAAAAAGGTATTTGCAATACTGCCATTCCTACCACTGCATCCACAGCCAATGTCGCAAACGTGTGGACAGAACTCCAACTTGCTGCCTTGAAAATGTCCTGCAGTGGGATGTCAGATAGCGATACCATGGAGGCAGCCTGTGCTCATGTGGCGTAAGCTGTGATACCTGCAGGGCGAAGGATTCTTGCTATTTTCTGGGGCCTACTCTACACTAGGACTGGGGGGAGGGGAGAATCTAAATTACACAACTTCAGTTCTGTGAATAATGTCGCTGAAATCAACATACTTAGATCAACTTACCGTAGGGTCTTCACTGCAGTGAGTTGACTGCTGCTGCTCCCCCGCCGACTCCGCCTGCACCTCTCGCGGCAGTGGAGTACGGGAATCAACGGGAGAGCACTCAGAGATGGACTTATCACGTCTAGTGTAGACGTGATAATAGACCCCCACTGGATTGACCGCTGCCTGCCAATCCAGCAGGTAGTGTAGACATACCTAAGATGCATCCCGAAACCCATTTAGAAATCCTCCGGGAGGATAGGGCTTGCCCACCTGACCTTTCTGCTATGGCAATAGAAAGTCTCAGATCTCCTAATGTCATTGGTTCTTTGCAGGTAGAATGCCAGGGCACCGGACGTCAAGGGAGTGAAGCCTCTTGTCTTTGGAGGAAGCACGGGGTTTCAAGAAACACACAGGTAAGTATCATTTGATTGATGTGGAACTCAAACCATCCGGGGGCAAAATTGGGGATGTAAATGAAGAGAAAACTCTTTGTGGAATACTATACAGTGGGTCCGTCCTGAGGGCACCTAGCTCACTAAACCCTCCTGGAAGAAGTGACGGCCACTAAGAATGAAACCTTCATGGATAGGTGGGCCATGTCACATGTCACCATATGTTCAAAAGGTGGACCTATAAGTGTTGACAGAACAAGGGTAAGGTCCCATTGAGGCATAGGTATAAGGATTGGCGGGAAGGTCCCAATCAAGCCTTTCATAAACCATACAGTAGTTAGGTGGATAAAGATGGAATGTCTTTCCCCTAGAGGAAGGAAGGCATTAATCACCGCTAGGTGTACCCATAGCGAACTAAGAGCGAGACCTGAAACCTTCAGGGACAAGAGATAGTCTAAGACAACCAGAATGCCCGCAGAATCTGGAGAATGTTGGTGGAGTCGTGCCCAGGCCAAAAATCATCTCCATTCGGTTGGGCAGCAGATTCTAGTAGAATCCTTTCTAATTTGGTTAAGGTTTCCTGAATGGGAACAGAACATGAGCATTCTAGTTCTGATGCCCATCCAAACACCAGGTCCCAAGGTGGAGTAAGCCCAGACTGGGATGTTTGATTTTACTCCCGTCCTGGGTTAGGAGATCCAGAAATGGCCAGATCCTGATTGGTGGGTGGGCAGACATTGTTAGTCATTCCATGAACCAGATCTGTCTGGACCAGAGGGGTAAGCAATGTAATGTTGAGTAAGTGAATATACAAACGGTTTTTCAAAGTCAAAGATACATGAAGAGAGTACTTTTCCTGCTGCAGGGAGTACTGCTGCTCTAATTCTTTATGCTATTTAAGGTCTCTGGATGAAGAGAGCTAACCCCAATACTAAGGAGTAGTACAGTCAGTCAATATTGTATTTTGCCAAAGTAATTCAGTCTCAGTAACAGGAGGCCTCACTCAGTTGCTTACACTTTTGCTGAGAAAAGGGTCAGATCACTGGGGAATTGGGTGAAAGGTATTGGAGCACTGGCACAGAGAGTTGTAGCCAGCAGTATTTTTAATCTTAGCTTGTATATTTCATGAGCTATAGATTGATATTCTATCCCCTAGCTGATGACTTCAGCCAGTTTACTGATATAGTGTTTACAAATACCATTGCCCTCTGTGATGAGATGTTCACCCCACACTAGCCCTGGAGGGGTTAATATAGGCAAGAGGTGCCAATTAGCTGTTGGCTGCACCTGGAGGGAAGCTAGGATGAAATGAGGCTTAATTGGGGATGAAGCTCATCTGGTAACAAACAGGTGGGAGCTTCTATCAAGCCAGGGAGCTGGCAAACAGAGAGGGTTGCAGTGGGAAACCCTGCAGACATTCCCTGATATATGGGAGGGCGGGGGGGAAGAGCAGGAAGCAGTCCAGGGATGGAGCAGAAAGGACTGGGAGAATAGACCTGAACTGCTGGTTCAAGTATCTCTGGACTGGAACCTGGAGTAGGAGGAGGCCGGTAGGAGTGGTGAAGTCAGCGCAGGAGACAGGGAAACTGCCTGAGACTGTGTGGAGAGTGACTCTGGTGAGACCCCAGAAGGGGAAGATGATTGTGGCTTAGGAGAGAAGCGAGAGAGGGGCCGCAGAACGAATGATTGAGGCCAGGGGCTGAGTGACCCCTGGACAGGGCACAGACAGCGGCGAGTGAATTCCCCAGAGGAGCCACAAGAAGGTGCTGCCGAGCAGTGAGTAGCTGACCCTGTTACACCCTCACAGAGGGAGAGTGATCTAGAGGGTTCAGAAAGGGGGCTAGGAATTAACAACTCCCAGGTTCCAATTTTGGCTCTGCTTAGAACTTCTGGCCTTGGGCAAGTTAGTTACCCTCCATTTCCTCATCTGTAAAGTGGAGAGAACACTTACCTACCTCCAAGTGGTGTTGTGAGGATTAATTGCCAGTGCTGTGAAGGTCTCTGCCCAGGATCTATTACATTAAGAAATTAAAATAGAGAACAAAGCTTGACTCTACGAGTGCCATTGATCTTTTACATCAGGAGTCTGAACAGTATCTGGCTCCTACACGGATTCCTTGCACCTTAGATTGCGAGCTTCATGGTGCGGGGACCATCCCCTATCATCTGTCTGGAAAGCACTTTCGATGCTGCAGGTCCTACCCAGCAAATAATGCACACTAATGAATATATTTATGCATATAAGCCTCATTTTCCCCAAGCAGTGAAGCAGAGTATTATGTGATCATGGTCCAAATGACAAAACATTTCCAAAGATTACCAGACATGTTTTTATTTAATTTCTATGAACTGATTAATAGGTGTTTATGAACGGAACGAACAGTCATTTTGAGAAACAATTGTCCAAAGCACTTTTAAACCTCGGGAGTGTTTTCAGTCATATCTTCAGAAGAGGAACTGCACTGTCTACAGTAGTAAATACAAAAGAAAGTCCAGTCCTGTGACTCGTGCTACAGCTGCTCTGAAGAGTTTAGACCGAAACCAATTTTTCCTCAAGGAAGCTTTTCTTAGGACTTTGGGACAAACTGAACTGGTATTAAAATCAGTGGAATTACTTACATACTTACAATTAAGCACGTGCTGTGCTGGACTAGGGCCAGAGCGCTGAGCACACTGCAGGATTGAGCCCCCTCAGCAACCAAAAAAAAGTTACTGTTTCTGTAACTGGTGTTCTTCAAGATGTGCTGCTCACGTCCATTCCGTAATAAGCGTGTGCACTCGCACACATGCACCGGTGCTGGAAGTTTTTCCCTCAACAGTATCCGCAGGGGCCAGCTCTGGCGCCCCCTAGACTGGCACATGCATGGTGCGGTATAAGGGACACCGCTGGCTCCCCCCACCCTCAATTCCTTCTTGCCACTTACACGCTGGGGCTGGGACAGACCCCCCCAGGGTTTTTAGGGTGGTGTAGGAGTCCTTGAGGCCATGCAACTTGCTGTCTGTTTGCTCCTCAAATAGGGCCCCACTGTCGAAGGGCAGGTCCTGCAAAGACTGCTGGGCCTCAGTGGATGGATGGGACCAGGAGACCATGATTGGGCTGAGCGGTGGCTCTTGTCTGACTGGTGACGGTCACTGCAACCTAAAGCCAACCTGTCCGAGCGAGATCGTCTTGGCTGGGCTCTCGGGGAACGACAGCGTTCAGCAGATCTGGGTCAGATACAGCTACTCATCTGGTACCAGGACATTGAATAGGACCGAGAGTTACTACAGGCTGGTTACCGGGAGGATCGTCCTGAGCAGGGCAATGACAGCCCAGCGATCAGCAGTCTCTGGTGTCGGTACTGGGCCCTTGGAGATGGTCGGGGCTGGTCCCAGAGCTCTTGCTGGGTGGCACATGCCCCAGAGGGTCTGCACCAATCTCCTGGAGAATTACGCCTCCAGTTCCTCGATTGGTGCCCCTGGTGCAGGAACTGAAGAGGGCTCAGATGAGCCTGCCTCTCTTGTTCTGAGGCATGATGGCTTCAGGCAAGCGAGCAATGGCAGGATGTCCCTCTCGATGGGGAATAGTACCACTGAGACTGGGACACACAAACAGGTCCCAACGCGGGTTTCCTCGAGACCGGGGTACTGCTGAAACTGGTGTGGTTGGCACCGGGAGTGTCAGGATCTCCTGAGCTGCTAGAAGGGCGTTGTGCATTTATGGCACCTGATGCTGGCCTGGCCCACATCACTATCCAGGGTCACAGGCAAACCACTGGATGGGCTGCACCACTCGACCAAATTCCCAATGGGGGCATTGTGCTGCCCGGCACAGGTCATGGCTCACCCCTAATCCTCTTCTTTTCCTTGCATGAGGTAGGAGATCTTCCTCTCTGTCTTTTTTGGCTTCTCCAGAGCCGTGGAGGGGGACCGGTGCTGGCTCGTGGACTGCGCCGGCGGAGCACTGCGCACAGAGGCCATGGTGCTCGATGAGAAGTCGGATTGCTGCTCCGGTGCCGAAATGAGTGCCGACTCCATCAACAGCGCTTTCAGATGGATATTGCGCTCCTTCTTCATCTTAGGCTTGAAGGACTTGCAGATACAGCACTTGTCACATGTGTCCTTTGCCTAAGCACCTTAGGCAGCTGGTATGTGGATCACTGATGGGCATAGGCTGTTTGCAGCAATCACAGGGCTTAAAGCTTGGGGACCGGAGCATGCCCCATCCCCTGGCTGAGTCCCGTCCAGGACTAACGCAGAGTTGAGAACTACTGCTAAGAACTACTAACTATATACAGCTCTATTACAGGTTTTCAAAGTTTGCATGAACTGAGCATGAAACAACGCTAGCCGAAGCAGCAGAAGTTTCAGCACCATCACTGGTGGCAAGAAGGAACTGAGGGTGTGGGGAGTCAGTGGCGCCCCATATACCGCACCATGTGGGCGCCATTCCAGGGGGCGCCAGAGCTGGTCCCCTACAGATATTGCTGAGGGAAAAACTTGCAGCACCAGTTCATGTGGTGAGCACACACACCTCATGCGGAATGGACATGAGCAAGCACTCAAAGAAGAAATATGGGTCTTAGAATACAAATGCTTCAGTTGCAATGATGCAGGGTTAGCAAATGACACCCAGGTCTGCATCCTCTCTGCACAGTTTTATGCATAGAACTATTAGAAAACTAGAATGTTTTGCTGATTTAAACACTGACGGATTATTGAAGGAAGGAAAGACAGTGGTCAGCAACCGCAAGTCTTTGGAATAAACAGCACACACTTTTTACTGCATAAAGCTACTGGAGTTTGCCTGTGTGTCAGATTTTAATATTTTACTGTCAGCTAGGTGCAAATGTTATAACCTTAAATTCTGTGGACTTCAACATTCAAAGTGGATGAGATATACTTTACCCTGGCTGAGAGAATACTTCTGTCACGTTCCTGAATAGCCTCCTAAAGCACTTATTCACACGGCTTTCAAAAATAGCCACAACTTGATATTTTACGGTCTGGATAAACAGTGCAGTGTATGATCACACACTAGTCACATCAGTGTAGTTTCTGAGGACTCTCACAATAATCAATATATCTAGCCTCACAACACCCTTGCGAGGGAAGGTAGAGCTACTATTCCCATTTTACAGATGTGGAAACTGAGGCACAGAGAGGCTAAGGGTATATCTACATAGGAAAAAAAAAAAACCTGCAGCTGGCCCGGGCCAGCCGACTCAGGGCTGTGGGGCTGTTTCATTGCTGTGCAGACTTCTGAGAGGAGGCTCTCCCACTCTGCAGGGTCCTAGAACCCATGCTCCAGCCTGAGCCTGGAAGTCTATATAGCAATGAAACAGCCCCGGATCCTGAGCCCCACAAGCCCAAGGCAACTGGTGTCTAGTTGCTGCATAGACATACCATAAGTGACCTGCCCAAGGTCACACAGGAAATCTGCAGAGACTCATGCACCCTGTCTTTAAACCTTGCTGTTTGTCACTGTAGATACTTGCATAAAGACTGGAGATTTGATTTCATCTACACATGCAAAAAATTGCCACCAGTTGTAGCAGTTTTATATCAGTGGTGCTGAAGCTCTTCCCCCCATTTGATCTAACACGCTCAGAGTCCAAGGATACTTTGTGATTGTCTCTTAGGGCAGGAAGCTGCTTAATCAGGTTGAATTCTTTAGCCTTGTCTATACTGGGAAATGTGTTAACTAATACGTTTTAACTAGCACACACAACTGCCCCATGTCTTAAATGAGATTTACCGTTGCACTAGTTAAAATGTATTAGTTAACACATTTTCCAACATGAGTCATTTTCCCAGGACAGAGAAGGCCTAGTCGAGATTTCACTGCACTTTCTTCCATGAACATGGTGATTCGCGGAAAAGGCATCAGCATGAAGTGAAAAGCTCCTCTTTATAAACCAACGTCTAAGGTAGCAGAAAGAACGCAAGACACGGGGGGAGCATATGGCTGTTTGATGTCAGGGGTGGAGAGCTCTTTTAGCACTGAGGGTGCTAGCTATCAGAGTGACTCCAGGAAAAAGACACAGCATTGTAGACGCTGTCTTCCCCTAATGAGATCTGCTATTATGGAGAAACAGGGTAGCTATCTGTTTCCAAAGTGGTAACTGTAGACTGAGCAAAGCAACTTATTGATCTTTCAGCGAGCAAATACTGGGAAGCAATCATTCCCCATCTTTTTCGCTTAGGGGAATTACTGATAAGATAAGGAAATGAGATATGTTCATTACAATGGGCACTGTCAAGGTCAGGAGGTTCCATATTTGATTCACCTTCCTCCTTGCCTTGAGCTGTTAAAAAAACAGACATGTCAATATTTATGCAGGTGTTCCGCCTCTCACCCTTGCTGAAGTCCCCCTCCAATGCTTCAGTGCTCTGTCTTCAGTAGAGACCTGTTTATCTGATCCCTGAATGCCTGTCTTGTCTGAATTATAGCTGCCGTCCGGTATTAGTGCTTGTATGTCAGACACTTTCTCAAACTGACAGTGACCCCAAATGTTTTGCTGTCCCTGAAAAGTTGTGAACATAGGAGATGTACTGCCTATTTAATTCCACACCAGTAGCACAGTACTCAGGAGCAATCCTGTAACAGATCAGCAGACATGCATCATGGGGGAAGATTTTGGGTAAATTTCAACCTTCCAAAGAGCAGATGTGATAGCCAAATAGTATCTTATCCAACAAGCAGTTTTTAAAAAAAATTAAAATTTCCATGGGGCCACTCTTCATGGAGCAAGATGTTACTCAATATCAATAGAGATGTCAGAATCTGGCCCCACAGTATTATTATACTGAATCTAAGAATGATTTTTAAAATGATGAAAAAATCTCAAGTGCCTTTTTAAAATACAGCCACGCCACATCTATTTCATGTTACTTGATATTTATATAGCATCATGAATTAAGAGAGAGACCCTGTGACCCAAAAAGATTTGACCAGCCAAACAGGGAACAGAAAGGAAGAAACAGGAGAAAGGATGAGAGGACTATAACAAAGTATTAATAATGATATTACTTTGGCTATGATGTGTCAGTTAAGAATGATCTAGCACAGGAATGGCAGCGAACAGTGGGAGGTGAAGGGAAAGGAGCAGTTTGAAGGACACTGAGCATTTCTGACACTGGAAAAAGGAAGATTTCACGCTGACCTCTACTCTTTGGACAAAAGCACCAAGGCTGAAGGAGAAGGAAAAAAAAAATGTAGCAAAAAGATGAGAACCATGCAGTAAAGATGAAGTGTAGATGACAATCCCCTCCCATTATTTACTGCTTTTAATAACTGCTTTAGAAATCCACCCCCACCAGCCATGCCCTGCCACCTCCCCCTAAGAGAAAACATGCATTGAGTCCAGAAAGTGAGACGCTCCAGATACAACCATTCAGGGTAGGTAAACTGTGGTGCTACTATGCTTGACAACATTGCTAAACTGTCTTCCTCCACTGCTCTCTCTCAGGGCAAACAGTGCCACTGGTAACTGAAAATGAGGTCTCACGTTCAGTGGGTGGGGAAGCCCTCAAAAGGCAAAAATGATCAAACAAGTGCAGCATGTGCAAGTAGGCCATTTGCCATGCACTCACCAACTCAGAAGTTACGTAGGAAAAAGATCTACAGTGTCATCTAGTCCAGCTAACTCTCTGGATGATACTGCAGCTATTTTCCCTACAATACATTCTCCGGTGCTTTTTCCAGTCCAACTTCAAACAACTTAAGCGAAGGGGCTTCTTTTGGAACACTATCGCACAGTACAAGATCTCTCTTTATTTACTATGCCATTAAACCACCCTGAAAAATTCATCTCCCTCTGTGTTTCTAGACAGCAAGTATCCACTGTTACCCTTTCCCCTACTCCTCATGCAATGGTCCCGCCAAGCCATAATCTCATTTTCACTCTCAACTCTTCTACTCTTCCCTTTCCCCAAATCTGAAGAGCATGGGATCCTACTTACGGTGCTCGATCATAGTTCAACCCATTCTGTCTTTGGGCGTTTATTGGAGGTAGAACCGGTTTGCTGTTAATCTCAAGCCCTCTCCGCAAAGTCTCCCTGATTTGCTCTGTATCTGCAAAGAGAGTTTGTTTGAACATGATTTATACACACACATCCCCTCGCCCCGCAAACATCTGCTAATGAGAACCTGAAGGAGTCAGCTTCTTTTGGCGTCTGTTTCCATAACAGTATTAAACTGAGCTCACCCCTTTTTCCTGGGTGCAGAAAGAGGTGCTCTCCATGACACCTAAGGCTTATGAAGTTATTTCACTGCAGTTCATAAGTTCATCCATTTTGGTGCCCCTAATATATATCCAACCTTCCAGCAAGGAAGGATGGAGCCTTTGGTAAGAAGTCACCCAGAGGGGGCAATATTAAGCAATTAGGTATCTCATCCACCCCTTTTCATAGGGAAAAAGTTCTCCCTGAACCGCCTGAATTCAAGACATATCCATGTCTACGCTACGAAATTAGGTCGAATTTACAGAAGTCGAATTTTTAGAAATCGATTTTATACAGTCAATTGTGTGTCCCCCCACTTAAGACCATTAAGAACATTTACTCGGCGGAGTGCGTCCACAGTACTGAGGCTAGCATTGACTTCCGGAGCATTGCACTGTGGGTAGCTATCCCACAGTTCCCGCAGTCTCCGCCGCCCACTGGAATTCTGGGTTGAGTTCCCAATGCCTGATGGGGCAAAAACATTGTTGCAGGTGGTTCTGGGTAAATGTCGTCAGGCCCCCCCATGAAAGCAACGGCAATAAATCGTTTCTCGCCTTTTTTCCTGGGTTACCTGTGCAAACCACATACCATGGCAAGCATGGAGCCTGATCAGCTCACCATCACCGTATGTCTCCTGGGTGCTGCCAGACATGGTACTGCATTGCTACACAGCAGTAGCTTATTGCCTTTTGGCAGCAGAGAGTGCATTACGACTGGTAGCCTTCGTCATCGTCTCCTGGGTGCTCTTTTAGCCGACCTCGGTGAGATCGGTTGGGGGCGCCTGGGCAGATATGCGTGCTCCTGGCAGGCCTCAGTGAGGTCGGCCGGGGGTGCCTGGACATAAATGGGAGACGACGATGGCCAGCAGTCATACTGCACCGTCTTCTGGCAAGCAGCCAGGAGACGACAGTGGCTAGCAATTGTACTGCACCGTCTGTATAAGAGAGATGGAGAGGATCAAAACAATAAAGAGATCAGATTTGTTTTGTATTCATTTGCTCTCTCCTGCCTCTGTGAATAGCGGGGGGAAGGATAGCTCAATGGTTTGAGCATTGGCCTGCTAAACTCAGGGTTGTGAGTTTAATACTTGAGGGGGCCATTCTGTGTGACAACCCTGTAAGCCAAGTCATCAGTCACCCCTTCCTCCATCAGAGCAACAGCAGACAATCCTTTCACGCCTTTTTTCAGTGCAGACGCCATAGCACGGCAAGCATGGAGCTCACTCAGATCACCGCCGCAATTATGAGCACTATAAACACCACGCACATTATCCTGCAGTATATGCAGAACCAGAACCTGCAAAAACAAAACCAGGAGAGGAGGCGACGGCAGTGTGGTGAGGAGAGTGATGAGGACATGGACACAGACTTCTCTCAAAGTACAGACCCTGGCAACGTGGACATCATGGTGTTAATGGGGCAGGTTGTAGCCATTGAACGCCAATTCTGGGCCCAGGAAACAAGCACAGACTGGTGGGACCGCATAGTGTTGCGGGTCTGGGATGATTCCCAGTGGCTGCAAAACTTTCGCATGCGTAAGGGCACTTTCATGGAACTTTGTGACTTGCTTTCCCCTGCCCTGAACTGCAAGAATACCACAATGAGCAGCCCTCACAGTTCACAAGCGAGTGGCGATAGCCCTGTGGAAGCTTGCAACACCAGACAGCTACTGGTCAGTTGGGCATCAATTTGGAGTGGGCAAATCTACTGTGGGGGCTGCTGTGATCCAAGGAGTCAACACAATCAAAGAGCTGCTGCTATCCAGGGTAGTGACTCTGGGAAATGTGCAGGTCATAGTGGATGGTTTTGCTGCAATGGGATTCTCTAACTGTGGTGGGGCAATAGACAGAACCCATATCCCTATCTTGGCACCCTGTCTTGGCACCAGAGCACCAAGCCACCAAGTACATAAACCGAAAGGGGTACTTTTCCATGGTGCTGCAAGCACTGGTGGATCACAAGGGACGTTTCATCAACATCAATGTGGGATGGCTGGGAAAGGTATATGATGCTCGCATCTTCAGGAACTCTGGTCTGTTTCAAAAGCTGCAGCAAGCGACTTTCTTCCCAGACCAGAAAATAACCACTGGGGATGTTGAAAAGCCTATGGTTATCCTTGGGGACTCAGCCTACCGCTCAATGCCATGGCTCATGAAGCCGTACACAGGCAGCCTGGACAGTGGTCAGGAGCTGTTCAACTACAGGCTGAGCAAGTGCAGAATGGTGGTAGAATGTGCATTTGGATGTTTAAAAGCACATTGGCGCAGTTTACTGACTTGGATAGACCTCAGTGAAACCAATATTCCCATTATTATTACTGCTTGCTGTGCGCTCCACAATATCTGTGGGAGTGAGGGGGAGATGTTTATGGCGAGGTGGGAGGCTGAGGCAAATCGCCTGGCCGCTGATTATGCGCAGCCAGACACCAGGGCGGTTAGCAGAGTACAGGAGGGTGCGCTGCGCATCAGAGAAGCTTTGAAAATCAGTTTCATGACTGGACAGGCTACGGTGTGAAAGTTCTGTTTGTTTCTCCTTGATGAACCCCTCCCACCTTGGTTCACTCTACTTCCTTGTAAGCTAACCACTCTCTCCTCCCCCCTTCAACCACCGCTTGCAGAGGCAATAAAGTCATTGCTGCTTCACATTCATGCATTCTTTATTAATTCATCACACAAATAGGAGGATAACTGCCAAGGTAGCCTGGGAGGGGTGGTGGAGGCAGGAAGCACCAGGTGGGGTAGGGGAGGAGGGAAGGACAAGGCCACACTGCACTTCAAAAATTACTGAATGCCAGCTTTCTGTTGCAAGGGTAGTGCTCTGGGGTGGAGTGGCTGGGTGCCTGGAGGCCTGCCCACTGTGATCTTGGGCATCTGGGTGAGGCTATGGAACTTGGGGAGGAGGGTGGTTGGTTACACAGGGACTGTAGCAGCGGTCTGTGCTCAAGCTGCCTTTCCTGAACCTCAACCATACGCCGGAGCATATCAGTTTGTTCCTCCAGCAGCCTCAGCATTGCCTCTTGCCTTCTGTCAGCACGCTGATGCCACCTATCATCTTCAGCCCGCCGCCTGTCCTCGCATTCATATTGTGCTTTCTTGGACTGACATTGTCTGCCTCCATGCATTCTGCTGGGCTCTTTCAGTGTGGGAGGACTGCATGAGCGCAGAGAACATTTCATTGTGAGTGTGTTTTTTCAGCCTTCTAATCTTCACTAGCCTCTGGGTAGGAGAAGATAGTGTGAGCGCTGAAACATTTGCAGCTGGTGGAGGAAAAAAAAAGGAGAGTAGTGTCTTTTTAACTACATTTTAGAGAAAAATTGGCAGACTTTCAGGGTAAACCTTGCTGTTAACATTACATAGCACATGTGCTTTCACTACAAGGTCGCATTTTGACTCTAACTGAGAGTATGCTGGTTTGGTGTGAGAGATCTTTCATGCAGGGCCAGGCAACAGAATTTGACTTGCAGGCAGCCATGGTAAGACATAGTCTTTTGGCTTCTTTAACCTTCATAACATGTGGGAATGGTTTCAAACAGCAGTGCCCTCATTTGCCATACCAAGCAGCCATTGGGTTGGCCATTTAAAAGGAGGAGGGGCTGCGCTTTTCGGGCTAGCGTGCAGCAAAATCCAACTAACTCCCCTCCACACACACCCAATTCTCTGGGATGATCGCTTCACCCTTCCCCACACCGCGTGGCTAACAGCACAGAACACTTCTGTTCAGCCACAGGCAAACAGCCAAGCAGGAACAGGTACCTCTGAATGTCCCCTTAATAAAATCACCCTATTTTAACCAAGTGACCAGGAATGATATCACTTTCCTGAGGATAACAGAGAAAAATAAGGAACGGATGCTGTTTGAATGCCAGAAAACACTGGGACCACACACTACCATGCTGTTATGAAATGATTCCAGACTACATGCTACTGGCCTGGTGTGGTAAAGTGTCCGACCATGGAGGACGGAATAAGGCTGCCCTGCCCAGAAACCTTCTGCAAAGGCTTTGGGAGTACATCCAGGAGAGCTTTATGCAGATGTCCCTGGAGGATTTCCGCTCCATCTCCAGACATGTTAACAGACTTTTCCAGTAGCTGTACTGGCCGTGAATGCCAGGGCAAATTAATCATTAAACACATTTGCTTTTAAACCATGTATCATATTTCAACGGTACACTCACCAGAGGTCCCTTCTCCGCCTGGTGGGTCTGGGAGGCAGAAACAGTTCCTGGCTGTCGGGGAGAATGGCTTCTCCGCTTCCTTGCTGTGAGTGATCTTCCTCGTTCCCAAAATGCGCATCCCCGTTGCGTGCTACTCCACTGACGGAGTTAAAGCACAGGGGTGGGGTAGTGGTGGCTGCATCTCCTACAATGGCATGCAGCTCATCATAGGAGTGGCATGTCTGGGGCTCCGACCCGGAGCGGCCATTTGCCTCTCTGGTTTTTTGATAGGCTTGCCTCAGCTCCTTAAGTTTCACGCGGCACTGCTGTTGGTCCCCTTATAGACTCTGTCCGTCATGCCCTTTGAGATTTTTTCAAATGTCTGGGCATTTCGTCTTTTGGAACAGAGTTCTGATAGCACTGATTCATCTCCCCATACAGCGATCAGATCCCGTGCCTCCCGTTTGGTCCATGCTGGAGCTCTTTCGCAATTCTGGGACTCCATCATGGTCACCTCTGCTGATGAGATCTGCACTCACCTGCAGATCGCCATGCTGGCTAAACAGGAAATGAGATTCAAAAGTTCACAGGCCTTTTCCTGTCTACCCGGCCAGTGCATCGGAGCTGAGAGCACTGTGCAGAGCGGTCACAATGGACCACTCTGAGATAGCTCCAGGAGGCCAAAACCATAGAATTGAGACCACACTACCCCAAATTCGACCCGGCAGGGTCGATTTCAACGCTAAGCCCCTCGTCAGGGGGAGAAGTACCAAAATCTATTTTAACAGCCCTTTAAGTCGAAAATAACGGCTTCATGGTATGGATGAGTGCAGGGTTAAACTGATCTAACGCTGCTAAATTTGACCTAAATTCATAGTGTAGACCAGGGCTAACTCTTTGATGCTGTAAAAGCAGCAAAGAGTCCTGTGGCACCTTATAGACTAACAGACATTTTGGAGCATGAGCTTTTGTGGGTGAATACCTACTTCATCAGATGCATGTAGTGGAAATTTCCAGGGGCAGGTGTATATATATGCAAGCAAGCTAGAGATAACGAGGTTAGTTCAATCAGGGAGGATGAGGCCCTGTTCTAGCAGTTGAGGTGTGAAAACCAAGGGAGGAGAAACTGGTTTTGTAGTTGGCAAGCCATTCACAGTCTTTGTTTAATCTTTTGATGCTGACAATCAGGGCCAGCTCCAGGGTTTTGCCTCCCCAAGGAGCAAAAAAAAAAGAAAGAAAAAAAAAAAGAAAAAAAAAAGCCGCGATCGCGATCTGTGGCAATTCAGTGGGAGGTCCTTTGCTAGGAGCGGGAGTGAGGGACCCTCCGCTGAATTGCCGTCGAATACCTTAAAGTGCCGCCCCGCTCCAGAGTTGCCGCCCCAAGCACCTGCTTGGTAAGCTGGTGCCTGGAGCCGGCCCTGTTGAGAATTTTCCAAACCAGGTGACACAATGGAAGTTTGTCCCTTTATCAGATTAAAAATGACTCCCTAAACTTCTACATTAGGCTTTGCAAATCTGTCAGTTAATGTAAACACATTCATGTGAGTGGGCTCCACGAAAAAAAGGAACTGAACAGAATTTTACACAGGGCAAAAGTTCATCCTGAAACTTAATTTTCACATTTAGCTTCAAATACACATTCAATGCAGTCCTTAAGTTTACATTTTTTCAATAATGTCTGATAGACAAATATATTACAGGGAAATTTGCATGCAAGCCTTCCTAAGAAGCTCCCTCTACTTTTGTGAAAGGTTGGAGTGAAATATTCTATATAAAGCATTTCAGAATCATCAGAAGGGCATAACAAATATGACTTTGTATAGATCTCCCAGATTTTTCATTTGGGTGACCAGGGAGGAATTGGTGTCTTATGTACTATGACTTACATATCCCCAAGACTGCATTTCTCAGTTAAAAAAAAAAGGGAAGACAAGAAAAATATTAATTGATTATGTCTACAGAAATCATCATCATTACTTGCTTTTAATGTCAACTCCTCCTATAAATCAGACTTCCACACATTTTATTGTAATAAATTTATATGGATTTGAAAGATCTCATTTAAACAGGACTGAAATTACACACACTCATGTATGCACCACACATCCACCCCATGTGTAACCCAAAATGCCACTCACTATAAGGTCTCCAGTGTTCTCAGCCTGTTCTCCAGAGCCCTTTATTTACAGGTACCATTTGAGTTATTGTTGCGACAAGCAATGTCAGTCCAAGTTGACAGCCAAAACTTGGAAATATTATATTAGAATTAGAGCCAGGTGGGGGAAACAACTATTGTGCACAGGTGTCTGATGAACCTTTTTGGTTTCACATCACATGGGCTTGCTTCCTGAGTTTTATTCTGGACCTTCCGATTGGCATTAACCCCAAACAAAGCTAAACTCGGACAGTCACCTGAAACAATAAATTCCCTCCTTCCCTGAAGAGGGTGAAGTTGAGCAGGGTTGGGGTTTGCAATGAACCCCAAGATTGGGCACAACTTTAATGTGAACTTTCAAGCTCTATAGAATAGTCCTAAGGCTATGCAAACCAAATGCTTCAAATACATGAGGAATATCCCTGGGAAGGGGGGGGGGGGGGGGAAGAGAAGGAGACTGACTCAGTCAAGTCCCTCTTACCTTTCCCAGACAGCCGTCGTGGCTGCGTTCCAATGCAAATGCTTCTACTATCTTCGTCATCCTCTGGGGGCCGGCTCAGATCATCCCAGGCACATTTGGCGCTCACTCCACTCAGGTTCGAACCATCTGTCTCAATCCCTTTATCGACTCTCTCCTGCTTGAAAAGATCCCAAGAGCCATGACTTTTTTGGGTGTGGTTTGGATCTAAGCAGCTGTCAGAAGCACAGTCTTGCAGTGCACCTGTTACCAGCTGAGTGTAAAACAGCTGCTTTCCAAATCAGCTCCCGGGTGACCAAAGCTATGATCTCTGACATGCTTCTAAAAGACCCAAAGCACAAGAAGCATGAATATACTATCTCTGCAAAATGACCAGATTACTTCCGCTCTTCATTCAATTCTTAACCGTGTATCAATGTTACAAACCACAGATAAACTCAATGAATGTAGCAATGAGCAATTACTGTTTGTGCAATGATCTGAGGTTTTGCATAACACTCCCTTTAATTACAAACACATGAATGCCTTGCACGTCTGGAGTTAGAATTTCCCAGCACACAAGAGACTACTCTGGTGCGGCTTACACCATGGGTATGTCCACACCTGACTTTTTGGACATCAGATAATAAGTGCTGACTAAACTACTGTATGTTCTTAGACACCACAAGTTTTCCAGGACACACACATTTCTTGCTAGCAACGTTCAGACGTTGAGCCGCAGCCAAAAATTTAAGTGTAGGCCTACCTAGTGAAGGAACTATTTTTAGTCTGGATTTCCAGCTTTTACCACTAGGGGATGCTGTTGAGCCAAACCACTTTGAGGTTTCAGAGTGGTAGCCTTGTTAGTCTGTATCAGCAAAAACAACAAGCAGTCCCTATGGCACCTTAGAGACTAACAAATTTATTGAATTGCCTCATTAGCACTGACCTCCCACTTGGTAAGGCAACACTCATCTTTTTATGTACTGTACACACACACACACACACACACCCCCTACTGTATTTCTCACTCCAGGCATCTGATGAAGTGGGCTTCAGCCCGCAAAAGCTTATGCCCAAATAAATGTGTTAGTCTCTAAGGTGCCACAAGGACTCTTCGCTGTTTTCATTTTAAGGTTGAAATACAGAGATGAACTCAGCTTCTATTCATTGTATGCATTTGAATGCAAGTGTGGAACTTTCTTCCTGGTTTCAATTTGTACACAGTAAAAAAAGTGACCGTTTTGTCAGCACCACCCACATTTTAAATAGAGTTCTTGCTTCAGTGTACTGACTCAACATGCCTGGATGTTAGATGCTCTGAACTTTGTTTTTCAGCCATCAGATTTTAATGGAAACTTACACGCAGTACTTGTATCCTCAGAGTTTCCAGATTGCCAGTGCAAGCCTCATTGCAGTGGTTTAAAAGGGGCTGGTTTTGTTCAATAACTTTATTAATGATCTGGATGATGGGATTAATTGCACCCTCAGCAAGTTTGCAGAGGACACTAAACTGCGGGGAGAGGTAGATATGCTGGAGGGTACTGATAGGATCCAAAGTGACCTAGACAAATTGGAGGACTGGGCCAAAAGAAATCTGATGAGGTTCAACAAGGAGAAGTGCAGAGTCCTGCACTTAGGATGGAAGAATCCCATTACTGCTACAGGCTGGGGACCCGACTGGCTAAGCAGCAGTTCTGCAGAAAAGGACCTAGGGGTTACAGTGGATGAGAAGCTGGATATGAATCAGCAGTGTGCCCTTGTTGCCGGGAAGGCTAATGGCACATTGGGCTGTATTAGTAGGGGCACTGCCAGCAGATCGTGGGAAGTGATTATTCCCCTCCATTTGGCACTGGTGAGGCCACACCTGGAGTACTGCATCCAGTTTTGGCCCCTCACTACAGAAGGGATGGGGACAAATTGGAGAGAGTCCAGCGGAGGGAAACGGAAATGATTAGGGGTCTGGAGCACATGATTTATGAGGAGAGGCTGAGGGAACTGGGGTTATTTAGTCTGCAGAAGAGAAGAGTGAAGGGGGATTTGATAGGAGCCTTCAACTACCTGAAGGGGGGTTCCAGAGAGGATGGAGCTTGGCTGTTCAGTGGTGGCAGATGACAGAACACAAAGCGATGGTCTCAAGTTGCAGTGGGGGAGGTTTAGGTTGGATATTAGGAAACACTATTTCACTAGGAGGTGGTGAAGCACTGGAATGGGTTACCTAGGGGAGGTGGTGGAATCTCCTTCCTTAGAGGTTTTTAAGGTCAGGCTTGACAAAGCCCTGCCTGGGATGATTTAGTTGGGGTTGGTCCTGCTTTGAGCAGGGGGTTGGACTAGATGACCTCTTGAGGTCTCTTCCAAACCTGATATTCTACGATTCTATGAAGAGGCTGACTCCAAGCTAAAGTAAACATCAACCACAAGCGTTTCTATCCAGTTTTACATTGCATTACTTATGCACCCCATGCTCACTTTCAGAGGTACCTCAAGTTCAATGTCTGCAATTACCAAATTCGTGCTTATGTTGCGAGGTCCCTGCATGCTCTGGACTGGTGACATAAGGATCAGGGCTACGAGTCAGCTCAATAGGGGGAAAGTCATTCTATTTATAGGCAAAACTGAAGCCATCTCTAAAAGTTCCACTAAACCGGTACAAATTTCTCAGCACTGAATAAAGTCAGGTTCCCCCTTCCCTTGCTAACATCCTTCAGTGGTGCTACCAACGCCTCTGCTTCTATGCATTCCTCAAGGACATCTCAATAAGAGCAAGAAGCCTAGCAAACTGTGAAGCAGCAACTTCAGGCATTCAGTTAAAGAATGGTTCTTCAAGTGGTACATACACACTCCAGTATCAGCAATGACGATTCCTTATCTCTACCTTAGAGCTCTACTCTACTAGGTGCTTAGCGTACTCAACTCCCATTGACTTCCGTGGGAAACTTGGAAGCACTCAGCATTTTGCAAGATCAGTCCCATAACAAGAAGCATCTCTGCTAATCCCTGATGTACCTCTGTCACCCACACTCAGCTGCATATGCTGTAACCCACAAAGCAGCGTGGACTGTTCTGGTGATTGTGAGATGGATTCAGAGCAGTCCAAGATCCACACAACTCAGTTGGAGGCAATCAACGCTGCTGAGTATATATATAGCTGTCCTCTTAGGACCTAAGTTCAGCCCTGGCTTACCTGGGCACAATTCTCAATAACTTCAAAACAGCAAGCATGTCTGCTTATGCCCGTGGTGCATTTGGTCCCAAGCCTGGCTAACATGTAGTTGTCTGGAAGAGGTTGGGAACCATTGCGCTGAAGACAAACCTCCCCTTCCACACAAGACAATGCAATCTAAACACAGGCTAGACCCCTCATTAGTTACTGGGCAGCTGGGCATTACCAGCTCTCAGGAAAGTGGCGAGGTTTTCTCCTGAGAAACATTTCCAATCACTGTCAACACCCAATGCAACTTCAGCCTCCACACCCCCATTCTGAGCATGCAGCTCACTAAGGCCCATCACTTGCTGTATGTGTCATAGAATCATAAAATATCAGGGTTGGAAGGGACCTCAGGAAGTCATCTAGTCCAATCCCCTGCTCAAAGCAGGGCCAACACCAACTAAATCATCCCAGCCAGGGCTTTGTCAAGCCTGACCTTAAAAAACTCTAAGGAAGGAGATTCTACCACCTCCTAGGTAACCCATTCCAGTGCTTCACCACCCTCCTCGTGAAAAAGTTTTTCCTAATATCCAACCTAAACCTCCCCCTCTGCAATTTGAGACCATTGCTCCTTGTTCTGTCATCTGGTACCACTGAGAACAGTCTAGATCCATCCTCTTTGGAACCCCCTTTCAAGTAGTTGAAAGCAGCTATCAAATCTCCCCTCATTCTCCTCATCTGTAGATTAAACAATCCCAGTTCCCTCAGCCTCTCCTCCTAAGTCATGTGCTCCAGCCCCCTAATCATTTTTGTTGCCCTCTGCTGGGCTCTAATTTTTCCACATCCTTCTGTAGTGTGGGGCCCAAAACTGGACACAATACTTCAGATGAGGTCTCACCAATGTTGAATAGAGGGGAATGATCACATCCCTTGATCTGCTAGCAATGCTCCTACTTATACAACCCAAAATGCCGTTAGCCTTCTTGGCAACAAGGGCACCTGTTGACTCATATCCAGCTTCTCGTCCACTGTAACCCTAGGTCCTTTTCTGCAGAACTGCTGCCCAGCCATTTGGTCCCTAGTCTGTACCAGTGCATGGGATTCTTCCATCCTAAGTGCAGGGCTCTGCACTTCTCCTTGTTGAACCTTATCAGATTTCTTTTGGCTCAACCCTCGAATTTGTCTAAGTCCCTCTGTAACCTATCCCTACTCTCTGGCATATCCTACCACTCCTCCCAGTTTAGTGTTACCTGCAAATTTGCTGAGGATGCAGTCCAGGCCACCCACCAGATCATTAATAAGATATTGAACAAAAACGGCCCCAGGACTGACCCTTGGGCACTCCACTTGATACCTGCTGCCAACTAGACATGGAGTCATTGATCACAACCCGTTGAGCCTGAAAATCTAGCCAGCTTTCTATCCACCTTATAGTCCATACTTCCTTAACTTGACACACATTAAACATGGGCCTGGCACGGTACTCAACACAGCAGCAGCCGCTTATGCCTGCACAGCCCTCTGCTGAGTCTCTGTTCTGCAGCACGGCAGGAAACATACATTCATCTGCTTCTGTATGCACCTGGGCAGGACAGGGGCAGGAAATGCCAAGGATGTAGACTGTTTATACCCAAATAGATCAATGACCCAAACAGAAAAGGGAAAGCACAGTCAGAGCCTGATGGGAAAAAAGCAGTACTTCTACACCTCAGCTTGTCATGGCTGACTTGCGTGTCAGGAAGTTTGGTTCCCACCCCGAAACACACACTTTTACTTAGAACCTCTATGAACAAAAATGTGGGCACTAGGGGGCACCATTGTGCAAAGAATAGTCTAGCACTGTCTTGGCATGGAAAGCACTGACAGGCAGAAACTAAATATTACAGACAATCCTTTAAAAGTAGTAATCAAATCTTGCTAGCTGGAGTGGAAGAACAAAAACAATACCGAGGTAGAACTACACTCCCATACCTCAGGTTGGGACCTTTTCAGATCTTGTCAGCCCCGGTCAGCACTTCATGGGAGGCCAGGATAAAAGGGTGCTGGAAGAAACAGCTTGTGACTCAGTAAAGTGGCATCCTACCCCTCCCCCTACCAAGTTAATACTGAACCAACACTCCAGCTTGGGGTTAACCATGATGAGCTGCTGGTAGTGCTGTGGAATACACAAGAGGTAAAACTGAAGTTCACTTGGGCTCATTCAACATCCTATGGCATTTCCTGTATGAGTAGGGGTGTTAATCAGGCCCGATTCCTGTTCGGTTCATTTCATCCTGCCTCTATTCTCTATAGATTCTAACGAAAAGGATTCTTTACAATCTGCCATAAGCTTCTGTGTAGTGTTGCTTCCACTGTTAAACATCCATGTTTCAGCCATGAATTTCCATGGTAGGAGATCATGTATCTTTCAAGGTTTTGTATTAGTGCCTACTACCGTCAAATCTGAGCACAAAAACCCCACACATTTGTTGGATTTGTGGAACTATGTTTCCGTCAGATTTTGATTAGGGTTTTAAATGCACATTCCCCTGGGGAAATAAAAAGAATATAATTTGGTTTTATTATACAAGCTTTCACATTAAAGATATTGAATAGTTACGTAGGACAATTAGACACAGATGTATGGACCATAAGACAGATGGTAGCTAACGTAAAACCTGTTACATTGGGCCAAATCTTGAGTTCTTTACTAAGGCAAAATTCTTACTGATGTCAGAGAAACACAGAATTGTTATAATGAATCGTATCTATGGCGCAGCTAGTCCAGTATCTTGTCTCTGACAATGGCCAGTAACAGATGCTCCAGAGGAAGGTGCATCAGGATCTTTTCCTGATCTTTAGTAGTTAGACTGGCTTAAACCCTAAAGCCTGAAGTTTAATATCCTTTCAAATTTTGTTTTATAACAACTTTCTTGATAGCCTTGAAATCCATGCATCAGAGGGGTAGCCATGTTAGTCTGTATCCACAAAAACAATGAGAAGTCTGGTGGTACCTTAAAAGACTAACAGATTTATTTAGTCATAAGCTTTTTGTGAGTAAAAAACCCACTTCTTCAAATGCATGGAGTGAAAATTGGAGATACAGGCATAAATATATATTGGCACATGAAGAGAAGGGAGTTACCTTACAAGTGGAGAACCAGTGTTGAAGGCCAATTTGGTCAGGGTGGATGTGGTCCACTCCCAATAATTGATGAGGAGGTGTCAATACCAAGAGAGGGAAAATTGCTTTTGTAATGAGCCAGCTACTCCCAGTCTCTAATCAAGCCCAAATTAATGGTGTTAAGTTTGCAAATGAATTGTAACTCTGCAGTTTCTCTTTGAAGTCTGTTTTTGAAGTTTTTGTTTTTGAAGAATAGCAGGATTTTAAAAGTAGCTATTGAATGTCCAGGGAGATTAAAATGTTCTCCTACTTCCTATTGTATGTTACCATTCCTGATGTCTGATTCGTGTCCATTAATCCTTTTATGTAGAGACTGTCCAATGTACATGGCAGAGGGGCATTGCTGGCACATGATGGCATATATCACATTAGTAGATGTGCAGGTGAATGAGCCCCTGATGGTGTGGCTGGGTCCTATGATGGTGTCGCTAGAGTAGATATGGGGACAGAGAAGGCAACGGGGTTTGTTACAGGGATGGGTTCCTGGGTTAGTATTTCTGTGGTGTGTAGTTGCTGGTGAGTATTTGCTTCAGGTTGGGGGGCTGTCTGTAAGCAAGGACTGGCCTGCCTCCCAAGGTCTGTGAGAGTGAGGGATCATTTTTCAGGATCGGTTATATATCATTGACGATGTACTGGAGAGGTTTTAGCTGGGGGCTGTACATGATGGCCAGTGGTGTTCTGTTATTTTCCTTGTTGGCCTGTCCTGTAGTAGGTGATTTCTGGGTACCCGTCTTGCTCTGTCAATCTGTTTCCTTACTTCCCCAGATGAGTACTGTAGTTTTAAGAATGCTTGAAATCCACATTCAATTTTGTTTTGAATCTTTCTAAATTCCTGGCCTCAATGACTTCCTGCAGCAATGAGTTCCACAACCAATCACATGTGTGAGAGTTTTTTTTTTAAATTGGTTTTGAATGTCTGACATTGAAACGTAATTGAATATCCCCTTGTTCTTGAGTTACAAAACAGAGATAAGTTCCCCATCCATGTTCTCTATACTATGTGGATTATATACCTATATCCCCTCTTATCATCCCCTTACTAAGATAAAAAGCCCCAATTTTTCAATTTCTTCACATACGAGTTTCTCTAAGCCCTTGATCTCTCTTATTATCTTTCTTTGAACCCTTTTCTAGCTCTGCAATACTCTTTCTGAGATGGGATGACAGTACTGTCCACACTATTCCAGACAAGTCCACACCATTGATTCACATCAAGGCATTGTAAAATTTTCCACTCTTTTCCTTAGGTACCTTAACATCTTGTTCGCTCTTCCCTCTAAAAAAAGCTGTACATGCAGCAGAGGACTTCAATGAGCTGTCTACAATGACACCCTTTCCTCAGCTGACAACTTAATTTAAAATCCTGTAAGGTGGGAGAATTTTTTACCAAGACAGTATTTGGACAAACTGAGTAAGGACTTCAGGATTTGGCCCTTCATCAACAACTGTAGCACCTTTTATCTTGAAGGATCCTAGAGCAGTGTTTCTCAACAACCAGCCCGTGGAGCAGCGCTGGTCTCTGAGATCTCCCTGATACAGTTTAGGAAGGTAGCAAGCCGGTCCCTGGTATCAAAAAGAAACACTGTCCTAGAGCATTTTACAGCAATACTTAAAAGGAATCAATCCATTCATGGCTGAAATGCAGACATCTCTAAGGTGGAATGCAGTTCAACAATGCACAGCAACAGTAAGCAGATATATTCAATTTTGTGCCTGGCAACAGTTAATCATGAGAACTACTTTTCCTCAGACAGAAGGTTAATGGAGGACACAGGAATTATCCCTAACTAAGAAGGACTGTGGGAGGATCCACTTGAACGAGTAGTTCAACTTCACAGAAAATGGGAGGGGCTAACTAAAGACATACTTGCAGATGAGGATCAATCTCAAATATGGTCTCTCCTCTTCGCATATCTGTTATCAGCCACAGGCCTCCAGCACTACAAAGAAAGAAAGGCAGTGAACCAAAGTTACTCATCCTGACCAGGAGCTCCCACCATTATGGTGCTTAATCAGAACAGGTGCCTGGACGAAACAGGTAATGGACGGACTTCTTGTAAGACCCAGAGTGCCCCGTGACCCTTTAAATCCAAGATTACATAATGAAAGTGCATTATACTGCATGGTTGTGCTCAACACTACTCAGCCTTGCATTGGAGACTCTCTCCTATTCTTGAATCCTGCTTAAGTTTTCCAAAGTTCAGAGCTGCTGCACAGCTCAGGAAGACAGTTAATATGGTTTGATCCCATTTACTTTGCAAGACTGAATTAAGTTTTAGCCTTGCTAGGCACTGAGTTGTAACCAAAGTAAAATTTCAGTGTTTACATTTAGGCTAAATTTAATAAGATCATTGCCCAAATTGACAAAAATATTTAGGTTAAATACCTTTGTCAATCCATCCTAGATCAGCAGAGTCACATTCAGTATCATAACTAGCTTCCTATCGTGGCTAATGTTCTTACATTTTGCCTGGTTAGTATCCACAGTGCACATAAATGGTTCAGAGCAGGCTTAGCTTTTGTTAGCAATGAGGGTTGAAAGGCTCAACACCTCTCCTAGCAGAGGTGACGGGAGAGTTTATTGCAAAAAGAGGCATCCTGAATTTTCACTTTGGGTCACAAGCAGCATAGATAGTCTACGTCAGTTTAGAGCTGTATTTTTGAACTGATTTACTAGAATTGCTGCAAAAGCTCATTTGCTCATCGAATATGTTATTGAAATCAAACACCTCTTCTTGCCTTAAATGTTCACCTTACACTTTCCTTCTACACTAGATGTTAAAATGGTAAAAATTAGTATTTCATATTTTCTGATATGTATTCGTGATCACTGGTTTATCATATCACTTTGGGATTGGCAATTGTTAACTACAAGATGCTATTCACTGCAATCTCTGAAAATTGTGATACTACAGATGCAATTCCTGGTTACCTAAAATCAAGGCAGCTTTTGGCTTCAAAACACAGGTATTTCTTGGTTTTTGGCCTATCCCTGGAGATACATTTGAAAGAAATGCCCATTCTAGTAGAGCTGGTCAAAGAATTGCACTCTTTGTTTTGTCTTTTTGAGCATTTAACAAGGAGAATGAAATGGCTCCACACAGACTTTAAGCAGTCAGGGTCAGACACTGTTTCAGTGTCTTGGGGTCATAGGAAAAAGGCTTGCATCCATGCTAAAGTTTTCCTCCCTGGGGCATCCTCAAGGACTGTCTGCCCCTGTGCTGAGAGGAAGGGTTCAGAGTGAAACAGAGATATCAGCCTAAATCTGGACTCTCTCAGATATCTAGCCTGGACTTTTGAAAATAAAGCACTTTGTTGGGGCTAGAAAAGCCTGAGAAGTTTAATGGAGCCTTGGCATGTGCATGCAAAAACATTTAATATAAAACCTTTTGATCTATTACTGTACCACAACACCTTCCTCACCTTTAAAGATATGAGAAAAACATGTGACTAAAACATCCAGTGATGTGTAGCCTAGCCAGCAAATACGGTAACAGTGATCTGCTGCTAATTCTTATATCTTTAAAACCACATCTTTCTTTGCCCAACACTGACTTGGGTTTTTGCAAGACGGAAATTACACAAAACCAGTCTTACTAGGAAAATAAGTACCATTCCTCATGTGAATTAGCCCACCTGATCGGACTCAATAGTTCATTTATAGAGATGCGGTCCAAACTTTGCTAGTACTCTAACAAACTAGGCTCCTTCCCTCTTATTTTGAGCTGTATTGAAAGGTCACCTCAGCAAATTATTCTGGCTTAGCATCTGGTTCTTTTAGGAAGAATTCATGAGAAAATGCCACAGGCATAAGAGGAAGGAAATTAAAAGTCGAATGTCTCATTCTACAGTAACTCCCCACTTAACGTCCTCTCGCTTAACGTTGTTTCGATCTTATGCCCCTGCTCAGTTACGGAACATGCTCCATTTAAAGTTGTGCAATGCTTTGCTATAACATTGTTTGACTGCCTGCTTTGTACACAGTTGGCAACCCCTCTATCAGCTCCCCCACACCTAGGGTGACCAGACAGCAAATGTGAAAAATTGGGACGGGGGTGGGGGGTAATAGGAATCTATATAAGAAAAAGACCCAAAAATCAGGACTGTCCCTATAAAATCGGGACGTCTGGTCACCCTACCTATGCCCCCCTCATAGCACCTCCCAATCGCCAGAAGACTCCATGGATCAGCGCCTTCTTCCTCTGCACCCTGTGGCAATCAGCTGGCTTGCCACGTTCAGGAGAGAGGGGGAAGGAGAGAGGACTTGGCGCGAAGGCTCCCACTCCCTCTCCGCCTCTCAAACGCCACAAACCAGCTGATTGCTGTGGGCAGGAGGGAGAAGCGAGGACTTGGCGCACCTCCCCTCTCCCTCCCCTTCCTCCTGCCCCTGGCAATCAGCTGGCTTGCAGTGTTCAGGAGGCAGGGGAGTGAAGGGGGGGATGAGCAAGGACACAGCATGCAGAGTAAAAGGGAGGGGGAGGCGAAGAAGAGATGGGTTAAGGGTGGGGGTTTGGGGGAAGGGGTAGCGTGGGTGGGCCAAGGGTTGAGTCTCCCGCCCCTGGTGCTTGCAGAGCAGGGGAAGCTGCCGCTGGGCAACATGCTTCTCCTAACCTACAGCACCTTCAGCCTCCTTGTCTGCCTCATTGTCTCCAGTGCCAGTGGACTGTCTCTGTGTGGGGTAAGGCAGGGGCACCTCCCAACTATAATACTGTATGGGAAAAAATATTTCCCTGGAACCTAAGCCCCCCATTTACATTCATTCTTATGGGAAATTGGATTCGCTTAACATTGTTTCACTTAGAGTCGTAGTTCTGTTCCTGAAAAATGCAACGTCAAGTGAGGAGTTACTGTACTCTATTCTGAACAAGTGGATTCCCACATCTCAGACTCTGTAGGTAAGGAAAGAGTTGCACTGAGCTCCCACCTTCCACAAAGCAAGTTTAAATAAACAATCTACACGTTACAAATAAAACACAAATGACAACATTGCCTCCTGTTAGGCACCATTTCTGCCAGGCTGCTTGGGGTGATAAGCATTTATGAGCACTTGCTTCAGAAGTAAGGTGGGGCGCTGTACTTACACGGGCACAGTCCGAAGCAGCTCCAAGATCCCCTGTCCGTTCCACTGCTGTGCTGCATGCAGCTCCTCAGTGCAAACCCCAACGATCTAGAGCAAGAACAAATGGACTAAACACAATGCAATAGGTGCAAACATACCGAGTGCCAATGGAGTGAGTGTTGGCTGGGTAAGATTCGGGGGCGCGAGGCTGTTCCTTTAAGCTAGTTGGAGCTATAAAACAAGCCTGGGCTTGTGCAGAAGAACTACTATCCAGCCTTTAAGCTGTCGTTCACATGAGCCCTCATGGCCCCCGCCCCTCTGTTTCAACTTGCCCCTCCTACATGCCCTACGACAATCAAACTTTAAAATAGGAAAGTATCTCATTAATTTCTTCATTTTCATGATAATTTTTTCTTAGGGATCAAAACAAAACCACAACAATAAATCATCATACAAATGAAGGGGAAAAATAAATGCTCTCCTTGGGAATAGGGTTGGAGGGCTGGATCCATGAACGCAGGGAAGTGGGCTATGCACGACAGAGGGATAGGGGCTGCAGAGCTGTGAAGAGCAGAGAGTCAGCTAGGAGCTCTATTGCTTAGCCTTGCTCCCTGGTCCCCATCTCACCCAGGACCACCTTACTGATCCCCCCATTATCTATCCCTTCCCCAGCCAGTCTTCCTCTTATACAGTAAAGCCCAAAAGTCAAGTTTTAATCTGACAGACTTCCTCAGGCCCACCACATGGGGAATCCCTGCTGATGAACTTTGCAGCAGAGTTGCAAGCTGTGGGTCTCTGATTACATGGGCTTCAACTTTAGGCTTCGCTTGGTCTCATCCCTGACCCACTCCCCATTAGTAGTAGGGGATACGAACAGGAAGGGAGCTGTTCCTACAGGAGAAGCTGCTCCCTGTAGCATGGGAAAAATCGAAGCAGCTGGTGGATCCAAGCAGCAGCTAGTTTTACTGGCATAGCTCAGTTAGGATCTCCTGAATAAGGGGAAGAACTGTTTCAATTTAAAAAATTTAATAAGTGATCTAAGATGTGAGCGAGAGACATTTGGTGAAGGGGGAAGACAGCCGATTAGCTAGAACCCAAAGAAATGAGATTCAGGGCTATGTTTCAAGGAGTCTTTTTTTAAAAAAAATGTTTCTTTTGCACATCAATACTTTTCTTAAACATTAGCTTGTTAGATGGAAAATTTCACTGGCCTCCGAAGAGTTTTTTGGATCAAATTTGCAGACTAAAATTCAACCATTAAATATGCAATTAAAATTCAACCAATAAGTGTTTCCTGCTCTAGGTGCAAATCTCAATGCAACCTTAACTACAGTGCCACCTACTGATGCTCCTATAATATTTTAGATATAATAAGTATTTTTGCTCACTGTGTTTTATTTTCCCATTGATTATCCAAGTTTTATTGGACCAAATACATATTATAGTTCATTAAATACCTGGCTGCATATTTCAGTGGGTCAAATTACTTTTCTATCAGCCCCAGAAAGGACACAGCTCCATTCCTGATCTGAGAACTAGAGTGCACAGGATGATACCTCCTGGTTATAAGCAAAAGAAGAGTGAAAACCCAGGTAAATCCCATCTAAAAACCTGCTGTGACTCCTCAGTGACAAAACCTCTTGATCATCAAAAAAGCTGCAGGAAGAAAGGTGGAAATCAGACAAATAATCATTAAGCCGAAAATGCTGCAGAATGTTGCTATTTATCATCAGAGAAGAATGTGATGTCAGCTCTGTACGGTAAGTATTACTTCCCAGAAAACAATGACCAGCCCAGCCATTACTTTTCTATACCTGTAGGAAATTAACAACCCCAAAAGGGGTCTGTACTGGTTGCATTTGAGGATCTTCAGTCAGCAACATATGCTGGATTCTGGATTCACTGTTGTCCAAAGGACTGTGCCATGATACATGGTCACCACTACAGAAGGTATTTTCTGTGGAAGAGGAAAAAAACAAAGATATTTAGTAATAAAACTGCAGCCAGTATCCACCCATGCTGGGTCTTTGGTCTGCAGGAACTCATCCTTAGAGAAGGAAGGTTATTTAGCTAACAGTAAGACACTTGAATTTACACTTAAAATTGATCTGTTTCTGATCACAGACCTGCTACAAGCACAGTGCTCTGGACTGACGACCACCACCACTGGAAGACAGGCTAAGAGCATTTGTCTTGCTTCCATCTATTATTATAACCCATTTAATTTCTCTTGGAGGGACATACTAATGAGACTATAATGAGACAAAGGCATCTAGCTATATTGTATGATTACTGAATTGCAAATCATGGCCATAATGAACAAAAAGATGCCAAATGGCAGATGAAGTTTATCATCTGCAGAAGTTCATAGCTAGGCTTTTACAAGTCTGGCAAGAAAGCTAAAATCATTTTCTCCTGCAACTACATGTTTTAACTACTCTGGTGCTGCAATTTGAATTGCAGAGTGCCCTCTCATCTCACTCCACAATGATGGAAAAGCCTCTCGATGGCTATAAACTTCACTGTATGCTGGGATAACTGCAACAGATTAGGATCCAGAAATTCCTCCTTACCCTTCCCTGCTATGAGTGTGTGACAATTTCTCTCCTCTCCTGCTCAGACAGAAGAGGAGGAAGAGAGAAGATTAGCTCCATGCACTGTATCTGACGGCTGTTAGGCAAGGTATTCAGGGGAGTGGCACAATGGAATCTGTTTATATAGGAGAGAAAACTTCACAGTAAAGGTATGACGCTTGCTACAATCAGAGTGAAGTACTCTGAAATGCAATGACACAACTCAGACATTTTCACTTCAATATTAGCAGGTTCCCCTGTGAATGCCACCAGAGTTAATTCTGTACATTTTGTAAATTGAGAACCCTGTGTTTGGTTCTCATCCCATGCTTGTAGTTCTTGGTACTTTGACAGTAGGTACTAATTAACATTCCAGAGACCAAGTTCCGTCCTCTAACGCAAATATGGGGTTTCCAATCTAGTCAGTGGATATGGGCACTGTGTGCATGCCTGTGAAATCACAGTCTATCACACTGCCTTCCCTTTCTGTAGGAATGTTTTATAAAGCCAGCAGTGTCTCAAAGGTAGGGAGCCTGCTGTCCTCACAATGGAATGTTCTAATGTCACAGTTGTACCAGAGGTGAGAGGAAACATTTTCCTTTAAAATTAAAAATCACCCAGAACACTAATCCTGCAGAAAGGAAAATGTGAATGGTTACTTTAAAGTACTGTTCCATCTGGAATACTGCCTATGGGATCAGAGCGTGAGCCCGTTCAGAATAGGGACGTTGTCTGCTCTGAAGTTCTCTCACCCTCACTATTCACACACACACACACACACACACACACACACACACACACACACACACACACACACACCCCTTTTTGTACCATTAGTGGTATCCCCTCCCTACCGCACCCTCCAGCTGCATGACCACCATTCTGAACATTTCCTTTGAAATAAATATCTGCGTGGCCGACCTCTCAGTTCTTATTCACTGAGCAGTCCTGCCGACTTCTATGGCACTCTTTGGGTGGGCATGAATTAATCCTGTTGAGTAAAGGATGTTTGCCTGTAATTGTGTCATCAGCTAACATTAGACAATGATGGATTAAAGAGCTCTGGACTAATTTACTGTGGCAATTCTTAGTTTCTCCACTAGATGTCCCCACTGTTTATTCAAAAGTTTAGAAGTCATCTTTTACAGTTGCGTTTATTGGACAGCTGATTTATTTATTTTTTTTAATCAAATCAAAGTGAACTCCAAGTACCAAAGGCAACTTGGCCAGAGAGGTTGGGTGTGGAACAGAAGTGTTGTCATAAGTAAGGGAAAAGATTTCACATGTTCAAACTAGAGAAGAAAAAAAGCATCAGATAAGAGCTGCTTAAAAACAGTTTAACACTGTACATAATAAATTAAATGCCCTGAACTCTTCAACTGAAGGGAATGAGGGATACACATTTTAGTGCATGGCTCTCTCACCCCTTTCTTTTAGAGTTACTGAGACAACAACAAGATTGTAAAATAAAAATTAAGTAAGATTTCCAAGTATCAAAATTCAATACATTTATTTTTAACTACAGCTTGAAATAGTGTTTACAATTTCATGAAAGATCCTTCCAATATTTTCCAGTGAGCCAGACGATTAACTGAGATCTGGCCGATTAACAATTTTTTTAATGATAAAAGCCTTTTGGTCACAGTTTTCAGGCATTAAACAAAGCCACAAAAGAGCTCATTCTTGGGCCCTGTCTTTATGCCACAAGATTTTGCACATCAAATGCTCACTCAATTCTATGCTGATCGATCGCTAAGTTTCACTGCTGGTACTGCTTCTCCTGGGAAATCCCAGTCCATTTAGAGCAGGTTTTCAAATGCAAATGTCTCTGCTGGAAACCCACCTGTTTATGTCTATTCGAACTCTGAACACTTGGAAAATGTTTTTCTCTTTCTCTTCCCCCTCACCCCCCTACCACAAAATTCACACTGACTGCTTAATTAAACCACAAAAAACCTAATGTGCAAATAACATGATCCCCAATTTAAAACCCACAAGAGCCAGGAAATTCAGAGTTCAGCCTTGAAACTCCGCTCTTAATTTACTGCACTGTAATTGTAGCCCATGCAAGACAAACTCTTGTACAGAAACCATCGCTATACCTAGGCAAGTCTGAATTAGAGAAGTTTCAACAGCGTGAGCCAAGAAATTATAGGAACAAAAGAGGGCCAGATACATCATCTAGGTCCACTTCCTTGTGTGGAGGTAACAGCTGACACGACCGACCGTCTTCCCTGGCTGGCCCCCTTCAAACTTACCACATTATGAAAAAGTGCAAGAACAATGAAAGTCTTTATTTGTGAGAGTTTAAGATGGAGAAGATTAAAAAAAAAAAAAAAAGCCCCACACCACACCTAGAAACTCCAAAGCTTGATTCTCCAATCAAAAGTTAAATTAGATTCAAACAAAGTTTTGGCACAGTCACAGTCGCATCAGAGCGCTCCCTACTACCCAAAACCTTAAAAGCATGGAAATAAGAAGTTAAAGGAAAAGCCCCCTGCATCATTTGCCCCCTTCAAATGGCCTATAATACCACTGATGAGAAACTCCAACACTTCATAAACCTTCTCTCCCCTCTCCAAAGGCATGCCAAAAATGTAGTATGTACGCCAGCTTCACGAAGTGCGCATACTCACGCAAACCCAAGCAGGAATAGGCCACAGGCACTACATCAGGTAAATGGGAAACACATGAGGTGCAGTGGGAGAAATACCTTTCCTGCCCAAACGTGAAGTGTTGCATGCTCGAGGGGTCTGCCTCACAGAAACAGAAACCTTCAGGAAGGGACCTTGGAAAGGTCATCTACTCCAGCCTCCCGCACTGAGGCAGGACCAAGTAAAAGTGTAAGGGAGCTGACCAGATGCCTGCTCCTTTGGACCAAACAGCATCTTTCTATTACAGTGCACTTCCATTGTTCCCATACTATGGGAATCATCGTAAAGATGCAGCAATTCATCATCTCCAAACTCATTTTTACAATCTTTGGTTTGTACTCAACTACATCTCTAAGATTGTTTCTCAAGCTGGCTCTCACTAGACTCTGCCAATTTTTGTGATTCTGCAGCCACCACTTCCCATTCTTCACACATTTCTCTCCACAATAGTGTGTGACAGTTACAGAACGGGACACCAGCTATACAGGAAGCTCTGACAGATGTACAGAACAATACTGCAAGAGACAGATTTTCATAGGTGTTAGATGCTACAGCAGGCAAATTTTCAGAAATATGTGAGTTGTTTGGTAAAGCATTGATACCTCTTAGGCAGGCGTTGCCACTCCTTGCAGCTTTTCTGGAAGCTTCCATAGGGTCGAAATAGTGATTATACTGCACCCACTGGCATGATATCTAGCCCCTCTAATGTCCTCTGTCATGGCTCCCTCTTAATCATTGACAGGCTATGCAGATTAGCATTACTTAGATCAGCGGTTCTCACACTTTTGTATTGGTGACCCCTTTCACATAGCAAGCCTCTGAGTGCAACCCTCCTTATAAATTAAAAACATTTTAATATATTTAACACCATTATAAATGCTGGATGCAAAGCGGGGCTTAGGGTGGAGGCTGACAGCTCATGACCCTCCCCCTCCGATGTAATAACCTTGTGACCCCCAATGTGAGAACCCTTGTTTTAGATATACTTTTTCCTATTTGGGTGATTTCACATTTTTTTTGCAACTGCTGACTACAACATACCCTAACGGGTTCTTTCTTGCATCTTGCAGTTTTGTTTACACATGCTTCCTAACAACGCAAAATGTAAGAAATATTTATTTGGGGCTGGAACCTAAATGATAGATGGTGGGGTTTATAATAAAAGTGGAGAGATGCCATTAGTTACCACAAAGCAAACACCTCCTTGACTACCATCACAAGAGAGGAAGCCACCAATCACAGGACAGTCATGCTAGGATCATGATGGGATTGAAAGCTAGGATCATGATGGGATTGCCCTTTCTTCTTCCATCTTCCACTTTAACTCTCTCCCTACACGAAGCTAACAGGAGCCCGTTTTGCCCAGAGGAAATAATTTTATATAGCAGGTGAGGAATTTAATCTGCACTTGCAGTAAGCGGGGGGGGGGGCGGGGGAAGAGATAGTTCAGTGGTTTGAGCATTGGCCTACTAAACCCAGGGTTGTGAGTTCAATCCTTGAGGGGGCCCCTTAGGGCTCTGGGGCAAAAATCTGTCTGGGGATTGGTCCTGCTTTGAGCAGGGGGTTGGACTAGATGCCCTTCAGAGGTCCCTTCCAACCTTGACATTCTATGATTGTCCTGGCAGTTGGGAAGAAGCCAGTTGGGGTGTTTGTGCCCCAGGAGATTTTATGGAGGTTCTTTTTGGGGGGAGGGTTGGGGTTAAATGGAGGAAAGCATCATTGGTTGGCACAACAGTGTGAGGTGCGCCAATTGTGTGGGATGGGAGGTATGAGACACAGATGGGAAGGAAGGCAGGGGGATGGGACTAAAAACAGACCAAGCTTTAAAGCAAGACGGCTTTTGCTCTCAGTAATTCAAATTGTACATGCAACACACCAGAGATTTACCTTGGGTACAAGTAAAGAAGGATGGGGATGGAGGAGTGTTCCAAATGCTCTGTTCTCTGCCAGCACTAAATGTTTTAAGCATGTTGTACAACTCCACCGACACATCAAAAACAGCTACTTTACAAAAGAAAATTTAACTTTAAAAAAATAAAATAAAGCTAAGTAACTAGAAAAAGTTAGAAGCGTCTCTTTAAGGACGTATCAAATCTGCGCACTTAGAACAAAGCACAGAAAGGGTGCTGGGAGTTGGCTAAATGGAAAGCTGTGGTGAAGACCCAAAATACTTTGCACTGGCAGGTGGATTTGAATAATGAATGGGGACTGGAAAGAAAACATTTAAAACTGAAAACCAACATTTAATGTTAGTGCTTTGGGGAATCTTGGAAATTCCTGAGAAACCATTTAACATAATTTTTATACCAAACTGGAATGTGCTCAATTTCTATTAGGTATTTGTATTGACTAGAGCTGGTTGAAAGTGTTTGATGCAACATTTACTCTGACAAAAAACATTGATTCTATGGAGATCAAAACACTTTCTATCAATTCCAAAATTTTTGATGGGAAATTATCAAAACATTTTATTTCAATAAGGTCAAAACATTTCATTTCAACTTTATAATATAAAAATCAAACCATTTTCATTACATTATAGCTTGAATGTTTCAATTTTTTTTTTATCATCAATATTGACAAGTTAGAAACATTTCAATATGGTAGAAACAAACTATTTCATTTCACAAAAAATTCAGATACACCTCTACCCCGCTAAAAACATCCTTACCGCATTATAGCTGAAACCCTGTTATATCGGGGTAGGGGTGGCAGGGCTCCAGCGGCGATTTAACGGGCCCGGGGCTCCCCACAGCAGCCAGAGCCCTGGACCCTTTAAAGCACTGCTGGAGCCCCGCTGCTACCACACTATGCATGAACCCGTGCTATATCGGGTCGCATTACAGCGGGGTAGAGGTGTAATTCTACTTTTCATCCCAACTGGGAAATAACATTTTTGAAATCTCTATTTCCTGTGAGATGGGAATTCCCTTTTTTGACCAGCTCAGCGTTCATGTTTTGCAATGTCTTTAAGACAGTAATACCAGATCTACTCCACTTTTCTCTATATCAGCGGCTTTAACTTATCAGTACCAAACTTGGTTTTACAGCCCACATTAAGCAACTGAGCCCCCTTTTTTGGAACGGAGTCATAATTCAGGGGTTTGGTCTGTCATAGTGACACCATCCAACAGCTCCACAACTAGAGCTGGGAACATAATTCACAGCAATGTTCCACACCTTTGTTTTTTGCCTTTGGTCATTAGTTGTCCTTGAAGAAAATTGTGATTTTTCTCCAATATATGTTACTTGCAATTAGCCACAATTTTACAGGCAATATTAATGCCAGGAGAAACAATAATTCAAAGTCACAACTGTGGCCTGGTGATATTTTGCCAACAGTTTGTTGAACATATTCAACATTTAACAGGTGCCAGTTCTAAATAAGAAACAGGTCACGTCATTTCAAGTTTGCTTTTCCACACTCATTCTTCAAGATCTGTTTTAAAAACCTGCCATTTCCACAAACATTCCAGTTAGTAAACCTTTTTCACTAGAATATTCACATGAAGTAAGTACAAAAGGAGAACAAACTCAGCTGGTGCAAAACAAGTGAATAGAAAACTTTTCAGCCTAATTTAACAAAAAGCTTTAGAACAACAACAACAACAACAAAAAGTGTGGTGCTTTACACAGAGAAAGTTTCAATCCAGGGAAATAGATTTCTACTCTGCCCTCCCTCCCACTCTCTTCTCAGCCGCCACCTCTTAGGAGTTTTAGACTGAGAGCTGCAACATGATTAGTAGCTAGGCACTAAGGATATACAAAATCTCTCACTGCAATTAGATGAGCTGTCCGTTGCGTTCAAATCAGTACCTCCCTCCTGCCAAGTCAATGTAATAATGCCAGCCTTGTAGTACTGCTTGTCATCAGGTGATACTACTGCAAGGAGACTAAAAAGTTCCCTTTACACAAGTGTAATTGGCAGTTAGATCTTGCAAAAGCTGCTGGGATAGTTTATAACGTAGTTCTTTAAGCAGCTGGTGCTCTGACGCAAGTCAAATGTTTGTCCGCTACCTGAACTTTTTTCACCGCAAAAACTTTTCTGGTCAAAGCTACTGCTTATCCGATATAAAATAGAAATGTCACATTCTGCATTTTCTTGTTCCTCTATGACAATCCTCTGTTGTGGGGCTGATACACCCCGTCACTCTCTGCGGGCGGGGGAGAGGTGCATTACAGCCCCCGGTCTCGGGCTGCATGGCCCTTTGGCCTTAGTTCGTGACCTGGCCCTTGCACTCAGAGCAGTGCAGCCCAGTGGCCAGAATCAATAGTGCAGGGGAGCTGGGCCGCCACCACCCCGGGGTGGGCAGTGACCAGAATAGGGGGACGCGGAACTACCCTCTCCACCAGTTCCCAACCCATGGCCCTGTCGGTGGCAGGGTTGCCCACCACCAGCCTGAAGGGGATCCTACTGAAATGTGCAGAGCCTATCTCCAGTTCTACAACCGTTTCCTCACAGTTCCCCTGGGTCGCTTCCTAACCGATTCTTTGCAGTTTGCCACCTCCAGGTCTCCGCAGTCTTTCCCCTCTCTGCAGTGTCCCGAGCCTGTAGTTGGGGTCTGTCTCTGGCAGGCTGGCCTCTGCGTCCTGGAGTGCAGATGTTCCTCCCCAAGGAGTCAGCAGTGCACCTCCCTCCTCACCAGTGGCCAGCCCAGACTGAGCTGCTCTGCTGCTTTTTATATCCTGTGTCCAGTTGGACCATGCCCAGCAGAGCCGAGGAGGCGTGGCCTCCTTGGCCAAGAGAGAAGGGTTAATCTGTGCTGTACCAGTGTGGGTCTGACACACCTTGTTACTCCCCCACACCTGCATGCCCCTCAGTATCACCACTGCCTAATCTCTTCTAGTCTCCTGCGCTCATATCCTTCATTCACCATGGGCATGTTTCACAAAGACATGAGAAGAATGGAGAAAGTTCAAGTTAAATTTAAAACTTTAAAACTACAAACAAAGTGTATAAAAACCAGAGACATCAAGGTGAAAACCAGTTACCCAACTGCACAATCTTACACTGCTCTTTAGACTCCTTTCTCCCTTCCGCTGTTCTCTCTCATCATGCTTACTTTAAATGTAGACTAAATTCTGCAGGACCGTGTATCTTTCATTAGTCTAGAAAGTCCTGTGCACAGTTCTGGTGCTGAATAGGTGTTGCTCAATTAGTCACTCTTTGCTTTTATTCAAAATTGATGGAAGTTGGTTGAAGGGCAAAAACATTCCCATCCCTTTTCTACAGGCAGCGAGTCGTTTCTCCATGTACTTGACAGGGTTAAGGATTGTCTATTCTCCTTCTACTTTCCATTTTCAAACTCTGTTTAGGGTCTTGGTCATAGTTGTGATGGATGGGACTTTTTTGAAAATAATCAAACCACACTTAGAGTTTCATAGGGACTGTCGCTGAGTTGCACAGAACATGATCTCTCGTCGGGTCCTGAAAATCTTTGAATTTTCAGCAACACAGGCCAATGATATATTTGTCTTTTATATTTTGATCCCTAGATTGGATATTACTTAGGTAGAGTTTAGTATCCTGCATTTCTTTGTTGTCTTAGTCTGGGTACAAGACATTTATAATAAAAATATGTGATGGGGTGTGGTAGCGATGGTTACAAGATTACCACATTCCTCCCAGGGGCCAGATAAACACTGTCTGTATCACAGGAAAGTCTGGAATCTCATCTCTCCAAAGTGGAAAAAAACAACAACAAAAAACCACGTTTCTAGTTCTGAGTTGGGACATTTCACTGGGGACTAGTCAGGAACCTGAAGCCAATGTCACTTTGGGAGAAAGTCCATCTTCAGGGAGTGTGGAGGAGGAAGTATTGTGGCAAGATTTTACGTAGTCTGAGGCTAAGATATTGTGGAATGTGAGATGGATCCCTGATGCATTACAGAGCAGAATGCAGATGATGCAGCCAAAACTTTAAATTAAATGCAGTTTATCATATAGTTGCAGAAATACAGGAATTTTTCACATTGATCTCACCACCACTACCACCCAGTATGTGTAATTTATCTCCATATAAATAGCTTTTCTTCAGCATGGTTTTAATATTCAGGCTTTTTTTGTTTTGTTTTTAAATGTGGCAGTTCATCTATAAAGTAGATTTATTGTAGATTTTCAGTAGCGATTTGCCGTTTTGAACAGCTACCACCATTTGGGAAGAATTAAGTACAGATGAAGGGCGCAACTCTGTAATATGTTAGCCATAATTTTTTTTTAAAAACCCTCACTGTATTTCCAAGTATGATCACTAATAGATTAAGGATAGTCTTATGACCACATCTGATATATGAATTAGACACCTAAAATTAAGTCTAAAACACTTTAGCAAACAGTCATAAGAAACTGTTACTCAAAGGTAAATAAAACCGTAGAATAAAGAATAAAATCTCTTTCAAATCCATCTGATGGTCACACTAATTTAAAATAATCTAAGGATGATGAAATTACCATAATTAGAGTAACAACGTATACGAGGCTGTCCAGCATTTAACAGATGGACTGCAAAGAGGGAAAGCAACAATGATGTCATCTGCAGGGTTTGTTGGCAGCATTGGTCTAATTCCATTTCCAGCTTGAGTTGAATGTATTTTGGGAACAGCTCCCACAAGGAATTAATAGAATTTAAAAAACACGATATATGTGCATTACGTAAAAAATAATTAGAGCTCTCCTTCCTGTGTTTCTCTTCTGCAGTTTGGTTTTGCACTCACTTACCTTCTGTCTGGAAAATGGAAACAGTAGGGAACTGCCACAGCCTCAGGAATATAAAGTGGTACAAAACTGCAGAATACGTCACATTGTGCTGCCCGCCAAAGACATGCACCGTAGACAAGATGCCTTAGGAAGAATTAAATCCCAGGAGCACAATTAAACAATGCCTCCGCTGCAGGGATTCAAATTGGGCTCTTAGAAAGAAGGGGGCCTAGACAGAAGGTTCTCTAAGAAAAATGTGTGAAAAAACTGATCAGCAGTACCATAAGTACTGCTGGGCCTTTGTGGTTTGAAAACTGAGTTCCTAAGCACAGAACAGTGACTGATCTTGTATTTTCAATCTGCCAGTCAACTGAAAAAAAAAAAAAAGTTCTTTATTGCACAGCTCAAGCTTAATGACTTCAAAAGTCCAGTCTGTTTTTACATCCAAATTATGTTAAATGAGCCTTTCAATAGAATCCAACCAATTCATACAAGTTAAAGATTATAAAGACCTTGCTGATCATCCAGTTCGCCCTGACAGCAGGTTCAGGGGGCAAGGGGTGTGGCCTGTAATACTCTACCAGCAGAAAGAGGATTCAGGCTTTCCCTCAGCATTAAACACTGTCATTCAATTCTACTCAGAGTAGGGTTAGGCAACATGGGAAAGCGACCGAGGCCGATTTATATTATAGCTTCCATGGGCAGACAATTAAAGATACTAGTTTTTTTAGTGCGGAGTAAGCTCTAGATAATATGACGAATAGCAGCGATAAGAGTGCAGCTAATATATTCCAGCATTCACATCTATTTTATTGTAGAATTTTAACTATTTCCTAAATATATTAAAAGTAACTGTCTTTGCCTCTGTACCTCCTTTACCCCTTCTCCTGCCTGTCAGATTGTTTATTTCTTTGTTAGGCATCTTGGTCTCTTTGCTGGTTCCTTCAACCCTGTTTCTCTTTCCTGGCTTGTGTTTTCTTCCTCTTTCTATGCATGGTCTATCTAGGGGCTTCTACAATCCTACATCACTGTAGCATCTGAGCACCTCTCATCTCTGGATTTATCTTCACAACACCCGTGTGAGGGAAGAAAGCATCAGTTTGGCCGATGTACGTAGCAGAGGGGCATTGCTGGCATATGATGGCGTATATTACATTGGTGGACATGCAGGTGAATGAACCGGTGATGGTGTGGCTGATCTGGTTAGGTCCTGTGATGGTGTCGCTGGTGTAGATATGTGGGCAGAGTTGGCATCGAGGTTTGTTGCATGGATTGGTTCCTGAGCTAGAGTTACTATGGTGCGGTGTGCAGTTACTGGTGAGAATATGCTTCAGGTTGGCAGGTTGCCTGTGGGCGAGGACTGGCCTGCCACCCAAGGCCTGTGAAAGTGTGGGATCATTGTCCAGGATGGGTTGTAGATCCTTGATGATGCATTGGCACTCTCACTGAAGGACTGTCTGGATATATGGACTCTCTACTCAGACCCTATGCCACCAGTACTCCCAGCTATCTCCGCGACACCACTGATTTCCTGAGGAAACTACAATGCATTGGTCACCTCCCAGAAAACACCATCCTAGCCACCATGGATGTAGAGGCTCTCTACACAAACATCCCACACACAGATGGAATACAAGCTGTCAGGAACACTATCCCTGATGATGCCACAGCACAACTGGCTGCTGAGCTCTGTGCCTTTATACTTACACACAACTATTTCAAATTTGATGACAATATATATCTCCAGATCAGTGGCACTGCTATGGGCACCCGCATGGCCCCACAATATGCCAATATCTTCATGGCCGACCTGGAACAACGCTTCCTCAGCTCTCGTCCACTCACGCCCCTTCTCTACCTACGCTACATTGATGACATCTTCATCATCTGGACCCATGGGAAGGAGACTCTGGAAAAATTCCACCATGATTTCAACAGCTTCCACCCCACCATCAACCTCAGCCTGGACCAATCTACACGGGAGGTCCACTTTCTTGACACCATGGTGCAAATAAGTGATGGTCACATTAACACCACCCTATATCGAAAACCCACCGACCGCTATGCCTACCTTCATGCCTCCAGCTTCCGTCCCGGACACATCACACGATCCATTGTCTACAGCCAAGCACTGAGGTACAACCGCATCTGCTCTAACCCCTCAGACAAAGACCAACACCTACAAAATCTCCACCAAGCATTCTCAAAACTACAATACCCGCACGAGGAAATAAGGAAACAGATCAACAGACCCAGACGTGTACCCAGAAGCCTCCTACTGCAAGACAAACCCAAGAAAGAAACCAACAGGACTCCACTGGCCATCACATACAGCCCCCCAGCTAAAACCCCTCCAACGCATCATCAAGAATCTACAACCCATCCTGGACAATGATCCCACACTTTCACAGGCCTTGGGTGGCAGGCCAGTCCTTGCCCACAGACAACCTGCCAACCTGAAACATATTCTGACCAGTAACTGCACACCACACCATAATAACTCTAGCTCAGGAACCAATCCATGCAACAAACCTCGATGCCAACTCTGCCCACATATCTACACCAGCGACACCATCACAGGACCTAACCAGATCAGCCACACCATCACTGGTTCATTCACCTGCACGTCCACCAATATAATATACGCCATCATATGCCAGCAATGCCCCTCTGCTATGTACATTGGCCAAACTGGACAGTCTCTACGGAAAAGGATAAATGGACACAAATCAGACATTAGGAATGGCAATATACAAAAACCTGTAGGGGAGCACTTCAACCTCCCTGGCCACACTATAGCAGACCTTAAGGTGGCCATCCTGCAGCAAAAAAACTTCAGGACCAGACTTCAAAGAGAAACTGCTGAGCTTCAGTTCATCTGCAAATTTGACACCATCAGCTCAGGATCGAACAAAGACTGTGAATGGCTTGCCAACTACAGAACCAGTTTTCCTCTCTTGGTTTTCACACCTCAACTGCTAGAACAGGGCCTCATCCTCCCTGATTGAACTGACCTCGTTATCTCTAGCTTGCTTGCTAGCATATATATACTGCCCCTGGAAATTTCCACCACATGCATCTGAAGAAGTGGGTATTCACCCACGAAAGCTCATGCTCCAAAACGTCTGTTAGTCTATAAGGTGCCACAGGATTCTTTGCTGCTTTTACAGATCCAGACTAACACGGCTACCCCTCTGATACTTTATTTTAATTGAAAACCTAATTTTGTTAACCAGCCCTAGTTGAGTCACTCACACTTCCTGTCTCATGCTCAGTTTGTGTGTGTTCTTCCCTGGATCTGTAACAGCAAAGCTGAAACTGAAGAGGCATCATGTGCAAAGGGAACAGAAGTGGATTGAACATGTTTGATGCCGCTTCTGGGGGCTCTCAGGCCTTTCTTAATGTTAATAAGGGAGCAGAATGGCCATACTGGGTCAGACCAAAGGTCCATGCAGCCCAGTATCCTGTCTGCCGACAGTGACCAATGCCAGGTGCCCCAGAGGGAGTGAACCTAACAGGTAATGATCAAGTGATCTCTCTCCTGCCATGCATCTCCACCCTTTGACAAACAGAGCCTAGGGACACCATTCCTTACCCATCCTGGCTAATAGCCATTAATGGACTTAACCTCCACGAATGTATCCAGTTCTCTTTTAAACCCTGTTAGTCCTAACCTTCACAACCTCCTCAGGCAAGGAGTTCCACAAGTTGACTGTGCGATGTGTGAAGAGCTTCCTTTTGTTTGTTGGTAAACTTGCTGTCCATTAATTTATTTTGGTGGCCCCTACTTCTTATATTATGGGAACAAGTAAATAACTTTTCCTTATGCACTTTCTCCACATCACTCATGATTTTATATACCTCTGTCATAGCCCCCCTTAGTCTCCTCTTTTCCAAGCTGATAAGTCCTAGCCTCTTTAATCTCTCCTCCTGTGGGACCCGTTCCAAACCCCAAATCATTTTAGTTGCCCTTCTCTGAACCTTTTCTAATGCCAGTATATCCTTTTTGAGATGAGGAGACCACATCTGTACACAGTATTCAAGATGTGGGTGTACTGTGGATTTATAGAAGGGCAATAAGATATTCTCCATCTTATTCTCTGTGCCCTTTTTAATGATTCCTAACATCCTGTTTGCTTTTTTGACTGCCGCTGCACACTGCGTGGACATCTTCAGAGAACTATCCACGATGACTCCAAGATCTTTCCTGATTAGTTGTAGCTAAATTATCCCCCATCATTGGGGTTATTTTCCCCATTGTGCATTACTTTACATTTATCCACTTTAAATTTCATTTGCCATTTTGTTGCCCAATCACTTAGTTTTGTGAGATCTTAAAGTTCTTCACAGTCTGCTTTGGTCCTAACTATCTTGAGCAGTTTAGTATCATCTGCAAACTTTGCCGCCTCACTTTTTACCCCTTTCTCCAGATCGTTTATGAATACATTAAATAGGATTGGTCCTAGGACTGACCCTTGGGGAATACCACTAGTTACTCCTCTCCATTCTGAAAATTTGCCATTTATTCCTATCCTTTGTTCCCTGTGTTTTAACCAGTTCTCAGTCCATGAAAGGATCTTCCCTCTTAACCCATGACAACTTTAAGTAAGAGCCTTTGAGGGACCTTATCAAAGGCTTTCTGGAAATCTAAGTACACTATGTCCACTGGATCCCCCTTGTCCACATGTTTGTTTGACCCCTTCAAAGAACTCTAATAGATTAGTAAGACACGATTTCCCTTTACAGAAACCATGTTGACTTTTGCCCAACAATTTGTTCTTCTGTGTATCTGACAATTTTATTCTTTATGGTTGTTTCAACTAATTTGCCTGGTACTGACATTAGATTTACTGGTCTGTAATTGCCGGGATCAGCTCTAGAGCCCTTTTTAAATATTGGGGTTACATTAGCGATCTTCCAGTCATTGGGTACAGAAGCTGATTTAAAGGACAGGTTACAAACCATAGTTAGTAGTTCCTCAATTTCACATTTGAGTTTTTAGAACTTGTGTGAATGCCATCTGGTCCTGGTGACTTGTTACTGTTAAGTTTATCAATTCTAAAACCTCTAGTGACACCTCAATTTGTGACAAATCCTCAGATTTGTCACCTACAAAGGTCGGCTCAGGTTTGGGAATTTCCCTAACATCTTCAGCTGTGAAGACTGAAGCAAAGAATTCAGTTTCTCCGCAATGACTTGTTAAAGTCAATAAAGATGTTTGCATGCAGTTATAAACGTTAAATGAAGACAGATTTAAACAATTCTGTGCAACAATGTTCTGCCATTAGGCTTGTGCATAAAAACCTGAAGTTACCTAAGGAATGAGAAACTATAAACAAAGGTGCAAGTGTAAGAGGAAATACAAGAAGTCAGATGTGTCAGTGAGATCTAATTTTTTCCTGTTAATCTAGTTGATATGTAAAAATGATTAACCTGACCACAAAGTGTGCTTTGAGAGTCTGTCCCAAGTGTCCTAAAATTATGTCCACAAGTCCCCATTTAAAAAGAAAGCAGAAACGTCCAGTTTTCATTAACTCTGTGGTTATAATCTCAGAAGACAAACTATTGCAGTTTCTCTCTGGATGACCAAAAAGAACAGGAGTACTTGTGACACCTTAGAGACTAACAAATTTATTTGAGCACATTTATTTTGTGGGCTAAAACCCACTTCATCGGCTGCATGAGGCTGGATAAAGGGTGTCAATGCAGACGAGTAGTTTTTCAGAGCTGCTGCTGCTGCCACCATTTGCTCAGTCCCTCAGTTTCCTGGTGTCCCGGAGTCACCGGGCAATGCTCTGGAACTACTCCATACAAAGCAAGTCAGGACTCTGGGGGAAGCATGCCTCCTCTCTGTGAGCAGGGCAAGAAGCTTACACAGTCAACCTTCCTGGGCCTGACCTCGGAGCATTCAGCGCCGCCTCCTCACACTGTGCGCTTCCCACAGTGAGTCCGCACAGGCAGGGCTCCTGGGGAAGCCAGAGGGCCCTGCGCCCCCGACTCTGCAGTCAGATGTGAATCTCAGCCAGACAGGAAAAGAGAAGGTTTATTAGACCAATGGTCTCCAAACCTTTTTGACCGCATACCCCACCAGTAAAAATATTTTGAGTACGTGCCCCCTGCTCCCAGCCCAACTGTCGAAGCAAAAAAACCAAAAACAAAAAAAGCCGCTCAGACTCCCGGCTGTACTGCCATGCAGGGGGGCGAGGGGGGGAGAGAATAAGGGGATGTGACTGTTGCAGAGGGCCAGTGTGTTGGCCATTTTCCATGCAGATACCACCTAGATACTTAAGAAAGGAATAGGGGAAACTGAGGCACCCACACAGTATTCAGAGAAACATTAAGAACATTCCCACTTCGTCACACCTGGCTTCTTGCTTCCTGATGGAAGGAAAATTCTTTCTTGGATGAAGGCTCTGTCCTTCCTTGGGTTGCAGGAAACAGGCCTCTACAATGTCCTCTGGCATTATCTGCAGTTCAGACTGTCTGGGCCTTTGCTATTAAAGCTGGCTGCTCCTGCTTCTCGGAGGGCAAAGCTAGCTGGACAAAGGACACAGGCCCCAGACAGCCTGAGCTGCAGATAATACCAGAGCACGTTGCAGAGGCTGGTTTCCCTCTTCAAATCAAGGGACAGAGTCTTTATCCAAGGCAGAGTGAGCTTCTGCAACATTCTCTTCCACTTCTTTATCCTAATAGAAGGGCTACAGAGGCCTCTGAGGTACTCATCCAGTGAGTGGAGGAAAGGAGAAAGGGTTTAAACTAAGGCTGTCGATTAATTGCAGTTAACTCACATAATTAACTAAAAAAAATCAATCACGATTTAAAAAACCCCCAACAGGACTCCACTGGCCATCACATACAGCCCGCAGCTAAAACCACCCCCCAACACCCCTCAGTGCCCCCCTATGGGGGTGTGCCCCACAGTTTAGGGACCTCTGAATTAAACTATCAAGAATTTTGGATTGTTAAGTTCACAGCTTCTCTCGTTCCTAGTAAGTGGGTAATGCCTGTCACCCAGGGGGCACCAGTCTTGTTGCCTGAAGATCCAAGACTCTAAATCCACCTTTCAGCTCAGAAAACCAGTAGTTCTACCTCCATTGGTAGAACAAGTTGGCAGTTAAGCTTCTCTTGACCACTTGGTTTTATAGCTTTAACTTTTATTTGTTTTTGTGCCGTAGCAACGTCCTTTCATCTTCTGGCTCTGCCCCTCCCATTCTCTGCCCCTCCCATTCTCACCTCAGGAATCAGCTGAGCATTGAAGCTCCGACCCTCTGGGTCCTCCACTACCGCACCTTTCTAGGGAGTTCACCCTGTTGGGGGGTGGCGCGCAGTAGGGCCCGGGTGCTCCACTCCCAGCTCTGCTTTGGCCCCACCCCCAACTCAGTCCCCCGCCTCAGCCCCAGATCGTGACCCAGCCATGGCTCTGCACCTATCCCTGGCCTGGTCCCAGCCCCACCTCCAGCCTAGGCCATGGCTCTGTTCCCGGCCCAGGCCCAATCCCAGCTGTGGTCCCAGCCTTGTGCCCCTTACTCCTGTCCATGTCCTGTCCTGTCCTGTCCCATCCCACCCCCCACAAGCCATGGCCCCACTCCCGGCACGGTGTGGACAGAGGTGAGAAGGCACGTGAGCATGAAAATTTCCAGGACCACTGGTTTAATTGCATTTATGCTCTAAAGAACAGCAAAAGTGGTAATATTGCATGAACTTAAAAATTCTGTGAAGCAACATTCTCTGTGTAATCTTACACAGTGTTTAAATTTATTCTTGTTTGTGATTTCCTGATTAGCTCTGACTAAAGTCTTTGAGATGTATCATCAAAAATCAATATGCTGCTGCAAAGTAGTCATACTAAATGAAACAAGGAGGACGGCCCAGCGGCTAGGGCGCTAACCTAGGACTTTTGGGTCCTGGGTTCTAAGTCTCAGCTCCACCACAGTCTGAGACACCTTTGACAAATTGCTTAGTGTCTCTCTGCCTCAGTGCCCCATCTGCAAAATTGAGGATCAGCATTTCTTTACTACCCGCAGCGTTCAGACGATAATTACAGATTGTGATGTCTTCAGAGAGTGAATTGCTTCATGTATCTTATCTAGAGATAACTCAGAAGCAGTTCCTGATATTGTATTTGCTGTTCCATGCATGACTGTTACTATTACCCATATTATGGTAGTGCCCAGAATGTGCTATGTGCTGGCTGCACAAAGAAACAGTCCTTACCCTGAAGAGTTCACAGACTAGGAAGGAAATCTGACAGTTGTCACTGCCATTGCACCTTCTTATCTGCCTTCTCTTCATCGATAGTGAGACCAAAAAAAGCTAGAAGACTACAATTGCATGAGGAAAGGGAGAGGGGAAAAAAATAAAAAGCAAGCAGAGCTGTAATAAAACCCCCTTCGGTGCGCTCTGCCCAGAAAATTCACAATGTCAAAACAGTAGAGGAAAGTGTTTGATAAGTGTTGATCAAAGACTAAATGCAACAGCAATAACGCTTCATGAGAACCCTATAGTAATTATATCAGGGAAGCAGATAGGTGTTTAGCCCCCTCCCCAACTCGGATCATTAGTTAGTCAGTTAGTAAGTAAGTAAATAAATAAGGTATGCAGAACTGAATCCTGAGACCAAAATAGACACCCTAAGGCTTTACCTACTCTCAACTTCCTGTTTCCCCATCATTACTTCTGCAGGACCAGCTCCGCTGGGGGAATATTAACATAGCTAAGCCTGTGGTGTTTTGACCACCATCTCATCTAGACTACCTTGAGCAGGGTTAGATGTTAGTTAAAATGCCAACAGGTAGTCTAGAGTTACGTTTTCATCCCTGGAGCTTCATGGTTAGTTGAACCAGTGGGAAATTAAGAGAAAAAGCTTAGCACAGACCTAGTGTAAGTGTATTGCATGTGTAACTCTTGGAATCGTTTATTTCAAGAGTGCATATATCCATCCCTACAAAATTTAGACTCGGAATCATTCTACATATAGCCAAATAATTTTTCTTTAGTCTTTTTAATGCTGACTGTCTGACTGAACTCTGGAGGCAGAAACGCTCTATTCTAGATCACTGGCAACATTAGCACAAGCTTCCCCTATACTACCACAAAAGCCTTCTCTCATATATGCAGGGAGTGAGAGGGTAGTTCTATCTGCACACAATCAGTGTTTGGCCATCTCTCCTGCGAGTCTGGACAATGATGTCAACACAGGGCTTTTTTGGGGGGGAAAGGGGGTGGTGTAAAATGATCCCTCTTACAGGAACTGGGCTTAGACCCAAATGATTTCACATGGACCACTACACAGCTAATCAGTAGGGCAGCCTATGCAGGGGTTCCAGTCCCCACTCCCCACCCAATAGTCAACAGGGGCACAGAAGTAGCTCTCTCGCTCTTCGCGATGCAGCCAAGTCCTTGTGGATACATTTGTTGAGATGGCTCCACGGCCCATGGCTTTTAATTGAAATGGTGAGTGTACTGCTGTTTACTTCTATGCATATGATGTGATGCATGTGCGAGTGTTGATATGGTTTAATGTGTATTGTGTGTAGTGTGTGTGTGTGTACACACATGTACCATGCCCCTCCAAAAGCAGTCAAATTTAAATTCCTGTGCACGCTCCTTGATCATGATCGGTTTTGGCCACGACCACCTTGGCCTAAATTGGAAACAGGGACTTGAACTTAGGTTTCCACACCCCTTCACAGAACTGAAACATGCAGTCTACTTACACAGCTGAACGCTACTCACCTAAGGCAAACAACTGGCCCACAGTATATTTTATAAGCACTTCACTGTGTAGAAGTTCCAATGTTTACATGCAGCAAAGTTAACTGCATAACTGGTTTGTTAAAACAAATTTATGAAGTAGATTTATTCTTTTGTGGAGTTGAAACGCAGCTAATCCCCTCCATTTCTAATCTAAAATTCTGAAATACTGCAGGGAATCCAGGGACAGTTCTACACTGGAAACTGAACACATGTTTCAGAACCATAGCAACCAGTAAAAAAAAAAAAAAAAGATAAATGAGTCTGGGATTTAAAAACAAAGCATATATAGAGTCAGAAAAATAATATGAACAACTAGGCAACTCTTTGGCTTTATTCATCCTACTGGGAGGAAATAAGCAACATTTTATACAAGCTAGACAAAACTCATTTGTATTCAGGGAAGCACCATTTTACAGAAGAAGGTGCCTGTATAAAAGAGCATTTACAAACATGCATGTAAGGACACGGTCATTTGGACAGAGCATAGACTTGTAGATACTAGTGACTATGAGGGGACGTGTCTAGTGATTAGAGCAGGACTCTAGGAGTCAAGAACTTATGAAGTCTGACTGCTTTAGGTTGTATGGCCTTAGTCAAAATTACTTAACCTAAATGAGTCTCTCTTTCAACAGTAAAAATTAACATGCTCACCATAAAGCAGGTTGAGATAGTCAAGTGCTGTTACTACTCATTGGAATTGGGATGAAGATGAATTTGGGCAATCCTCATTTTAGTTGTGTTTGTTGTTTTTAAAGAGATACTGAAAACAGCTCCCATTGACTTTAACACAGTTGTTCGAGTTCTGCACCTCTGGGGAAAAAAGAGCACCTTACATTATGCCTAAATAGTCACTATATTCAGATCCAAGTAACAGTGATAACGTCTTAAATCAGTTACACGCACAGAAGCAAAATTCTCCACCTCGCTAGTATGAAGCATGTTCTGCCAGGCAGGTAAGTGCCATGGAAGCTCTGTCAGTTCCTCACATCGCAACATTTGTTACCCGCAGCTCAGAGACACTCAAAGCTGTGAAATTCTTTCCTACGGTCACTTTGGAAAAGGAGAATCTAATAAGTTATTTCTTAATCTTAAAAAAAAAAAAAAAAAAAAAAAAAAAAAACCACTAAAAAAGATGAACTTCTCACTGATCACTAGAAACAAGGGCCAAGACGTGTCAATAGGGTTTTCTGAATCTGAATGTCTTTGCATTAATTTTTGTCGTAGTCCGGATGACACTTATTGACGTGTGTGAATGGTACTGGTAAAATCAATTCTATGTAGTACATTTTAAGAAATGTGACAGTTTAATACGTATCAAAGAATAATTCAGTGACAACAATAATCTAAGAGACTTGAGCTCTACTTACAAAAGCAACTTCCCTCCATGCGGTAAAGTAACAACCAAAATCCACATTAAGCTTCAGCACAGGAGCACAGGCTGCCCTACTTAATCAAAGTCTTCCTTTTTACCTTCACTTGTATTAGCCTAGGAGCCCCATGCATGGGCCAGGGCTGCAAAGTGCTAGCCATTGTACAAACGCAGAAAAGACGGTCCCTGTCCCAAAGACTTACAACCTAGTGTTTATTGCAACGAAGAGCTTGTACAAAGAGGCATACTTTGTCCATCACATGAATGACTAGACACATCACAAGTCTTAAATACTATTGTTCAATATTTAAAATAATTATTTTTAAACGGTCATTTACAGATATCAATTTTCAAACAATTTGCAAGTAGGAAAACTACAGGGAAAGTTTAAGTGTGCTTAATCCATAGCAGGTCTCCCTTCTAAAAACCTGATTTGCTGCTAATATTTTTGAAGTCAGTGTTTGATTTAAGAAACTGACAAACATTCATTGTTTTAAGCTTCACAGACAACTAGTATGATGCATGCTCTCCCTTGCTGTTTTTATGTTATGTTTATCATGTACCATTTACTAGCAAATCTCTCCAAAATCCAACTGCTTGCATGCTGTAGGACTATCAATGGTTTTCTCAAGCCAAGAAACATGGAAACTGTACAAGTTCTCAGATACCCAATAGGTTAATCTTTGTGCTACACAAATACAGTGCTACATGAATACAGTACTACTTTCATGTGGCAATTAGGTAGATTATTGAAAACAATTAGACTTGAGAATGAAGGTATTGCATAGTTTCATTTAAAAAACAAAAACTTTCAAAACTGGTAAACTATTTTATAACTGCAGCACAGAGTTAACCACAAACCTGAAAGGCCTTGAACAGATTTTCCATTGGAGCAGTGTTCCCTCCCCTACTCCCCCTCAGCTTGGACTGAGGCATAAATCTGTTCTACCATGAGATATTCCCAATGAAGCCATGAACCATGGCAAGTTAAGGTCACTGAATGGTGAACAGTTTCATTTAAAAAACAAAAAATCGTAGAAACTTTGAAACTAAAAATAACAGAGTTGGAATTTGTGGTCATGGTCAAACAATGATAAAATCAAGAACAGATAAAGCTACAAACAAAACAAAGATTTGCAGACTTGGTTTTGTTGAAGCACAGGAGCCAGTGCTATTTAATCAAAAGCACAAAGCATCAAGTGTTTGTTACAGTGAACAGAAAAGCCAAAGCTTGAAGAATTCTAACATTCAGTGCAGAAGAGAGATTGTCTAAAGTAAAGCAGCAACGCAGAAAAAGTAAGAGAAACAGAGAAGTGCGACACTTGTGTGCTTAAAAGTGTTCATCACGAAATCTAATGCGACTGGGGTGAGAGCACAGGTACCACCTGTGATACGCGTTCTAGAATCATGGGTAATGTGGTACTGCAATTTTAAACAGTCGTTGGTTGAATTTTGCCCCCACTCTCCTTCATATGAAACTACTCAGTAACAGTTAGGGTATAACATCATCCCACGCCCCCACCACTATAGGATGTGGTAAATACTTAACACAACAAAAAAATGACTTATTCACAGGTACGATTTAGAGTTGTGCACTAACAGGCCCGTGGGGATCCTATTGGGATCCACAAAGTTCCCTAGTGTGGGTCCGAAACATGACTCCGTGCACAAGGGCCAGTTAGTGTGCACTAAAATTTACATCCCTCTAGTGCAGACTAGTGCACTGTGTAGACGAGCCCTAATTCATTAACTGGACCAATAGATTTGGAGCCCATTACCAGATGTGGCTTTGAGACCACCATCAATACCCTGGGCCAGTTTTATCTTTTCTACTTGTTCAGAGTGTGAAGGACGGAGTATTAATCAAGTTGTTTTGGTTCAGCAAATGCTTTAAAGATCTTTTGTAAATAGTAAAACCTCCATAGGTTTACAAAGTACTATTGATTTGATATCCAGGTCCTTACCCATGCTGATTGCAGTGGTATTTAACAGCCACACCATGCAACTGGATGGGCAAAGAGTTCTGAGTAGGAAACATCTGAGCATAAAATAAAATGCTGTTAGTACCATAACGTGCCTTGGGCAGATTGTGTTTCAAGGAGAAAGAACCTACTTTCTTTCTGAGCCTCCCCACTCTCCCCGCCCCCCCCCCCCCCCCCAACATGCTATAAAAACTCCACGCCCCACCTGTGCTACAATAACTGTTTTTCTCATATCCAGTAGATTAAAAGACAGGGCCGGCATTAGGGGCAGCGAACAGGGAATTGCTGGGGGCCCCACAAAGCTAAGTTGGTTGGGCTTTGGCTTTCTACCCAGGGCACCAGTAAGTCTGATGCCAGTCCTGCTTTCTTGTTTATTTTGGTGGACCTCCTGAAACCTGCTTGCGGCTCCACAGGGGCCATGGACCCCCTGGTTGAGAATCGGTAATCTAGACCATCCCTGACAGATGTTTGTCTAACCTACTCTTAAAAATCGCCAATGATGGAGATTCTACAACCTCCTGAGGCAATTTATTCCAGTGCTTAATCACTTCAACCATTGGGAACCATGTGCAACCTACACCGCCCTTGCTACAATTTAAGCCCATTGCTTCTTGTCCTATCCTCAGAGGATAAGGAGAACAATTTTTCTCCCTCCACCTTGTAACCAACTTTTATGTTAAGTTCAGTTATATTGTACAACATGGGAAAGTTGACATTTCCTAGGAGATCTTCTATATCACTGACACAACCCTGAGGATTTCCATTTGTCTCAGCTTTAACCCCTGCCTCCGTAAGATCTCATATCACAGCCATCTTCTTCCACCACTGAGCAGCTCCTCATTTGTCTAGAGGAGTAACTAACAGGTAATCTCAAAGACTCCCTTTCCTATCGAGGCCTAACCATTCTGTACCTTCAAGCAGCTTACGGTAGGGGGAACCTAGATTACCTATACAGTAGCACAGAGATCTACCAATAGGCTGGCGAAAGCAACACATTTATTTTGACCAAACAGCATTTTCACACAAGACAGATCTCAAGACTAAAACGGCAGAGATTTAATTGAATAAATACAAGATTCAAATCCAGCACTTTGACATTCACGTAACCCATCAGAGTTAGACTGATAGAAAACAAGGCAGCAACTGTTTAATGTTACAGTACCTGACTGGAAGACGTATCTGGCTAAGCCTTGCATTAACTCTGCCGGCCACGTAGGTGGTGCTGACTCCCCCGTTTCTCTCTTTAGTCGAAATGTCAACTCGAATCCAAAACCACTTGGCCCATCCGTTCCTGTAAATCTGGAGGGAAGGAAAAGCAAAAAGATCACATATTTCACCTTAACAAGGGTGGACCTAAGGATTATGTAGATGTGAGCAGCAGCAGATATGCCTGGCATTGGTTTTCAAGAGGTTATGCCTTTTCTTCCTTGGACGAATGAGGAGTTCAGAGTTTCTCTAGCTGTGTTTAAATCTACATGCATCCAAATGGCACAGAATCATTAGGTTAGCTAGCTAGTTTCTGCATAAAACTAATACAGTAATTCGGAAATTTAAAAAAAATCTAAACACAGTATTCTGGGATATGGCATGGAATATTCTGTACTGGAGACAGGTCAATGGAAAAAGGTGAAAAAGTCTTACTATAAGCACTGATTTAATCCCTTCAGCTACTTCAGTGTGTGTTGTGGATGTTAGCAGTCCACTGGAACTAGCATTACAGGTCCATTTTGTCCAGAGTATCCAGGTAAGGTAGGCAGCACTAAAAGTGTTAAACAAGAAACTGACTACAGAAGAAACAGAGTGAATGCTTGGTTAATTACTTTAGTAGGAATTAGGCGGCAGGTTTATTGGATTGTATTTTGCAAGCTCTACTCAGGAGAGTAAGGCCACTTTGGCAGAGGTGGGGAGATCAAGTCTGAAATGTAGGCAAGACTGTCCAGTGGAAAATTAGTAAAGCTTCTGATATTGTCTCACATGACCTTCTCAGAAACAAACTAGGGAAATACAACCTAGACGGAGCTACTACGAGGTGGGTGCATAACTGGTTGGAAAAAACTGTTCCACAAAGGTAGTTATCAGTGGTTCACAGTCAAGCTGGAAGGGTATATTGAGTGGAGTCCTGCATGGAGAAGTTCTGGGTCCAGTTCTGTTCAATATCTTCATCAATTGTTTAGATAATGGCATAGAAAGTACACTTATAAAGTTTGTGGACAATACCAAGCTGGAGGGTGTTGCAAGTGCTTTGGAGGATAGGATTAAAATTCAGAACGATCTGGACAAACAGGAGAAACATTTTGACGTAAACAGGATGAAATCCAATAAAGGACAAATGCAAACTACTCCACTTGGGAAGGAACAATCAGTTGTACATATACAAAATGGAAAATGACTTCCTAGGAAGGAGTACTGCAGAAAGGATTCTAGGGTCAGTGGATCACAAGCTAAATATGAGTCAGTAACACTGTTGGCAACAAACAAACAAAAAGCAAGCAAACAAAACATTCTGTGACATATTAGTAGGAGTGCTGTAAGCAAGACAAGAAGTAATTCTTCCGCTCTACTCTACGCTGATTAGGCCTCAACTTGAATAGTGTGTCCAGTTGTGGGCACTACATTTCAGGAAAGATGTAGACAAACTGGAGAGTCTCCAAAGGAGAGCACAAAAATGATTAAAGGTCTAAAAATCATGACCTATAAGGGAAGACTGAAAAAACTGGGTTTGTTCAGTCTGGAGAAGAGACGACTGAGGGGGGCAAAATGATAACGGTTTTCAAGTACATAAAAGTTGTTATAAGGAGGAGGGAAAAAAAATTGTTCTCCTTAACCTCTGAGCATAGGACAAGCAATGGGCTTAAATTGCAGCAAGTGTGGTTTAGGCTGTGGCATTTCCATCATCGGAGGTTTTTAAGAGCGGTTATAAAAAAACCTGTCATGGATGGTCTAGATAATATTCAGCCCTGCCTTGAGTGCAGGGGACTGGACTAGGAGACCTCTCCAGGTCCCTTCCAGTCCTATGATTTCTGGCTTTAATATCATTAGTCCTTCATTCTGAGCTCTACATTTCACTCACGCAGAAAGGAAAATGTCTGCTCTCACAGATGCCAAAGATTGACAAAACGTCAGACTTGCTCTGAAATTTCTAAGTCAGATGTACAAATATTTAAGTCCACAAAATTTGAGACTAGTTAGTGACTCTAGCCTCCTTCATACTAGTGCCATCACATCTTTTATTTGCTTGTTATGGCTGTGCCAGGAAGTTCAAAGCAGGCATATCACAGAAACAACCCTTCATAAGCCAATATCATTCTGTAAAATGAATAAATTTGCAAGAAATTTTAACTGGCAAAGTTCATGGAAAAAGTGAATTTCTTGGATCCAGGTCCCTTGCTGACATCTATGAAAGACAGAATGTTAACACCTTCTGCATTATATTTATACTAAAAACACCCAAACAGGGCAGTCAAAAAGCTGACCAGAGTATTCCCCAGTTGTGGTGCAGGGACCACCCGTGATGTTCAGAGCACTTCCAGGTGCCATAATGGCAAAGAATGTGTCCCTTCACATAGAGATACTTCCCAGAAATTCTGGGATGGACAACAGCTCTCAGGATTTTGAGACTAACAAAAAACCCCAAAACTCAAGTATTACTGTGTGCTCTTTAGAGCTGCATCATTAGGCTTGGCAGAATTTTTGTTTGTTTGTTAGTTTTGTAATTGCAACAGATTGATTTTTTATTACTAAGCCCTTTTTTAATTTTTATCAATTTAAATTTACAGTTGTAGGAAATTACAGGGAAGTCAAACCGTAGAGTATCAGACAACTTAATGATAGCAGATGGTTATAAAGCTTTAACTTTTTGAATCTAAACATTAAAAACAAATTGTCAACATCACATCAAAATATACAACATGAATACCCTTAAACCACACTCTAAGTTCTTAAGCAGCCTTAAGTTTCTTTCTTTGCCTATCTGTAAAGTTCGATTATTGATAGAAATATTTTCATGGGTTTGTTGTACAGTGAAATCGATATTTACCAACATTTACAGATAAAAGTCAAATCATGCCAAGCCTAATCATAACGATCTTGTCGGGGTTTCTTTGATGCAAGTTTCATCCAATTTGCAGATGATAAAACTGGAGAGGAAGCAATATACCCAAGGACAGGGCCAAGCTATGAAATAACTTGAAGAGATTAGAGCAGCTGTAACTGCAGGCAATGAGAGACTAAGCACAGGGGAGAAAAGAAACAGAAAAGAAAAATGTGATATCTAACTAATCGGCTCTACTCTCCACACTCAAGCATGTTCGTTTTCATCTTGACTACTTAATACACTCCATCACTGGCATAGAGAAAAAGCGTATCTGCTGCAAACAAGACAGACCTGGTATGCAAGAATGGCTGGTCAAGGGGTGCAAATACATAATTCCAAGAAGCTAATGTAGCTTGCAGTAACAAGCCACAATAAATGCATAATTACAGACTGTGCATAAACCATGGAAGTGCTTATTGGTTACCCAGACAGATTGGGTGTGGAATTGAATTTTGATTAGCGGAGCCTGTCTTAAGTGAGCACTTATGAGGACCAACCAAAAAGGCTGCTTTAGGGAAAGTGGGCGAGGTAATATCTTCTATTAGACCTATTTTTGTTGATGAGCTAGAGAAACTTTGGAGCCAAAGAAAGCTCTTCTTTAGGTCTGGGAAAGGAACTCACAGGTCACAGCAAAATGCAAGGTGGAACAGATTGCTTAGCATCAGGGCCGGCTCCAGCTTTTTTTTTTTTTTTTTTTGTGGGGGGGGGGAGGGGAGTGAAGGGAGAGAAAAACCCGATTGACTTGTCACCAAATTGCCGCTGACGAGGAAGACAGGGATTGAAGGACCCGCTGCCGAATTCCCGCGGAACACTGAAGTAGGCAGATTGACATGCTGCCCCACAACAGATGGCTGCCGCCCCTTTCTATTGCCCACCCTAGGCACCTGCTTCCTTCACTGTTGCCTGGAGCAGGCCCTGCTTAGCATAAGTAGTTAACACACACTGTAAGAGACCATTCAAAGCAGAGTGGCCCATTAATACCTCTGCAGTCATAGGACAAAAAGAAGAGGTTAGAGGATTACAGACTGTTGTAATAAACCATAAACCTGGTGTCCCTATTCAGCTTATGATTTTTGGTGTCTAGCAGAGTAATGAATTTAAGCTCCCAGGCTCGCCTTTTGAAAGTGTTGTGCAGGTATCCTTTGAGGATGAGGCACCATTTGGGAGCAGTAAATCTGTGAATACTGCGAGAGCTCAGTGGACCAGGCCAGGGGTTCAACACTCCAGGGAGATGCTCGCAGGGCTCAGGTGCGCTGTGCTAACCTGCAGAGTGTCAGCGGGGCACCGACTTGCATTGCCCATGACTAGTGCAGGTCCTGATGCAGGGCAGGCACAGACAAAGCTTCTTCACACTAAGGGCAGGAAGTAGTGAGTTGTCTTGCATCTCTGAGTATCCCCAGGAAGCATTACACTGTCCTAGCTATGAAGAATGTTCTCTTCAAGGCCACTTCCAAACCTTACATCAACTATCATGTTCAATCACTTGAAGCTACCATATAATGTCATCATCTGAATTAACATACACCTCTACCTCGATAAAACGCTGTCCTTGGGAGCCAAAAAATCTTACCACGTTATAGGTGAAACCGTGTTATATTGAACTTGCTTTGATCTGCTGAGTGCGCAGCCTCTCCCCTTCCCCGCCCCCGGAGCACTGCTTTACCACGTTATATCCAAATTCATATTATATCGGGTGGCGTTCTATCAAGGTAGCAGTGTATTTATTGTTTCAGGGCCAGATGCACAACCCTCTCTCAAACTGGTGAGCACTTAGTTGGAAGGTGTGTTTCAGATTTACAGGAACATTGAAATTCCAGTCTGACCAACATTTAGAAATTAAACACTGCAGATGGGGGAAGGGGGAGGGAGGAAACAGGGTGGGAACACAGAACTATCTATCCATAGACCCCAGGTACATAAACTGAGAGCTCCAATACAGCATTAAGTTTCTATATTAACAGACCCCGAATACCTCACCTAGTTTGGTTTATGCCTTGTTACTGCTGAACTATGCACTATTGAGTGAAAGACATTTTACCAGAAAATAAAAATGCGAGAAAGAAGGAATATTCATACCTGTTCCAAATTCCAGAGACACTAGATAGGAAAAACCCTCTAGGTACATCCCGTTATTTCTGCCTCTTCCAATAAAGGAAGCTTGTTATGGTTACAACTATCCTGATTCTTAAGCATTCCGCTAGCCATATTTTCACAAAAACAGACATTGATGGGGGAAATCTTGGCTTGCCACATGTCAACTGGCTAGCATCAGTGACATACATCAGGCACTTTCATATTTTAACTACAGCAGTAATGGAAGATTCTTATGTCTGCCAAGTCAAATCCAACCCCATATTTAATAGTTAAATATTATTTTGTCATATGAATAAAAATAAACCAGAAAGCCAGAACCATATACTACAGGCCATTCTTTGGTTAAGAAATCCCTTTATCTGTTCAGCAAATCAGACCAATGGAACGAACAGACCACATTTTGCACATACACTGCAGAAGTCTGGCGTGTTCTTTTAATGAGGTAAGAGTTTCACTGATCATGACATTTAGTTCCAGCAAAGGAATCCAAAGACATAGAGGCCTCTTTATTTATGATCAGCATAGCCAGCTTCCTTGAGCCCCCTGCCACTCAGTGCTCTGCCAGGACCTCTCCAGAAGCCACACACAGAGAACTGAAAAGCTGCTCCTCTCCTCAGCAGAGTATCCAGGGTGTTTTTCACATCAAATAACCCAGCTTTAAGAGGATCAAAAGCCAAACTAGCACTCTGCATTAAATCAGCTCTAAAAACTAGAGCCTTTTAGTTTAAAGCAAAGTTGCTTCCCGAAGTGCGTATGTTCTCACTGTAGCAAGAAACAAGAAAAGGTTCTTTTCATTCCAGTGCAAAGATGGCAGTATTTCAGTTTGCTTCTAAAAGCTATGTGAGAAAGACACACACTCCTGGACAAGTAGCAGAGTGTACTAGGTGTTTACTTTTGAGAGTGAGTGTATAAACATACCTGGCACATGAATCCCTGAAAACGGGCATTTACAACTGGAAACACTGACTCTTAGCTATAGCCATGCCAGCTAGCAAATGAGAAGCACTTCAGAATGTTTAATTTAATCAGAGCTTCACTTTCACAAGTTACAGAACAGGTCTAAACAACCATTTCTGGCCCCAATAATATGATCCGTCTTTCACAAGAAAGCTAGGCTAGCAGACAGGGCAATGACCATTGACTCAGAAACCCTGAGTTCAGTTTTCAGCTTGGCCATGTACTTCCTGTCTGACCTTGGGCAAGTCATTTCAGATATTCTGTGCCTTTGTTTCCCTCTGTAAAATGGTGACACTTTCCTACCTCACAGGGATGTTACAAGGACTAAATCTTACTATTACTTGTGAAGCATTTGGATACTATGGCAGTGGTCCCCAACCTTTTTTGTCTGACGAGTCACGGAGGACCATGGCGGCAGATGAGCATCCACCGAAATTCCGCCGACAGGGGGCAACGTCAACAGGCGTCGCCACTGAAATGCCAACAAATGGCATCATCCAGCGGCGTTGCAGCCAAAATGCCGCTGATTTTCAATGGTATTTCGGCAGCAATGCCTCTGGATGACGCAGCTTGTCGGCAGCATTTCAGCGGATGCTCGTCCGCCGGCCAGTACGCAGGCACACTTAGACACTCCAGCGGGCACCATGGCGCCCATGGGCACCGCGTTCGGGGACCCCTGTACTGTGCCATTGAGGGCTATATAAATTACCTAGACAGAGCTCCCATGAGTCTGACATCAGCAACAGCTACTGCTCCTTCCTGTGCAGAGACAAAAGTTTTCCAAAAACTCTGCCCTACAAGTGATCTGTAATTGCCTATCTACCCTTTTGCCTTTGTAAGTATTAATTACTATTAGTCTGTCATTTTCAAAGGATTTTAGTTATTCATTGAAGAAGATAGCTAAGTACAAGGCCATTGACAGGGAGTTCAGTTCACCTCCCACTTAAGTCAATAAAAGCAGAACCGGGCCAAAGTATTTTAGACTCCAAATTCTAGTTATGTGAATAAGTCTTACAAAAGATAAATATGACATTAAAATGGAGATTTTTTTTCTGTGCCAGTGTAGGTCTACAACCCACCCCTCAAAAAAAGTGTGCTAGTGCACGGGAATCAGAAAGCAACACTAACCTGTCTTGATTCACAGTCCCAAACTGTGTGAAGTTCAACGTTTTAGAGATCTCATTTACATTTCACCATTTCTGCCAAGTTAATACTACTACTACTACTAAGAAGGCTATTTAAAAAAATTTGAGAGACCCCCGTAGGCCATGTACCAGTATCTCAGTTAAAAGACGGTCCTATAGTCTTCATTCTCAGCAAAATATTGGTCAAGAGCTTATTTGCTAGCACAGGGGCTCAGATTCAGAGGGTCACCCTCCTAAAATAAAACCACAGAGGCACTCTATATGGAAGTAATATATATTAAAATAAATACACATTCCAAAGGTAAAAAGCTACCCCATCTTGCTTAAATCAGGAAGTGAAATTTTGTTTTAAAAATACAGCTGTAGAAACTGTGCAGAAAACTGATTTGAGAAACTTGTCAAGATTCTAAGCAGCACAGCCTTCTCCTTGCAAATAGATTTCTTAACACACGCCACAACCCCTACCCCAAAGACTTAAGCATCCAGAAGAAAATCGCTAACATGGCCAAACAATTTATTTGCACAACACAATTCTCGGACTGCCCCTAAATGCATCAGTATTTTTTTTTTTAAACATAGAAGTTGCCATTTATTTTCTGAATGCACAACTGGCTGCACTTGTAATGTGCAGATAAATTTCATATTCCAAGGAAATCTTTTCATAACCTTCAATAGGAAATTCCCCAAAGTCACGCAAACAAGAATCTATGAATTTTTACTACCCTAATAGCAGCAGAAACTTCATAGCTAAGCAGAGAGAAAATAAGAGTGCTCAAATCCACTCATAAGGATTTGGTTTAACACAAATCATACTGTTGCAAAGATCAGATGACAAACACTGCCTCACATTTAAACTTTTCCTGCTACACTAGTCTGTGCCTAAGAAACGGCTTCAAAGAGAAAGGCCACACTTAAAGTCACTAAAAACACTCTTGAATATTATGCATTTGCAATCAAATATCAGGGAAGTCTTTTGTAAACAGCCTTGCTGCAAGTTAAATAGTTTTCATAAAATTATTCCAATAGCTAAAGCTAAACATGCAGTAGCATCCAAAAAGCTTTTTATTTTTATTATTAGAGAAGAACCTACTTAATAAATTGACAGCCAGCTACCCTCCCTCCCCACCCCCGATTCAGACAGCACTAGAACAAGATTAAGAAATTGTTTCAATTCAAACCAATTTGCAAAGGGTATTTCTGGTTACAGCAAACTACCATTTAGGGAGGGAAGTTATTCCATGGAAAAAAGACTTCAGTGCAAGTTCCACTCTGTTATATACGTTTATTGATTACACACATTTCATGGCTGAGTTTTCCCCCAAAACTCATCCAGTAGCAATCTTGCACGGAAGGTTGTAGATTCTTATGCCCAAATAAATGGGCTAGTCTTTAAGCTGCCACTGAACTCCTCTTTGTTTTTGTAGATACAGACAAACACAGCTACCCCGATACGTTTTCTACTAACACTCGGAAAACAGGATACTAAATGAGGATACAATGGATAAAGCAGGGGTGAGCCCGATAAGGGGAAGGTACCTTGGGTAAGTGTGTAAATGTATTTCCCATCACATTTATTTAGTCGCACTAGAAGAGGCAGTGCTACAACAAAAAGAGGTAGAGTTATCTGCTTTTCGTTCCCCTATACAGTTAAGTGGGGGTGGAGGAGCAGTTTGTTTATATATACAGGGATATCCATTTAATCCTCCTGAGAGATCTTGAGGAAACTTTCAGGGAGGTTCTCAGCAATCCTCTTCCAAAGGTTTCTAGGGATGGCAGCTTTATTTCTTCCTCCACGGTAGGACACTTTCCCATGCCAACCGGTGATAACTTCAGCAGGCACCACTGCAGTAAACAAGTTAACGGCATTCCGGCCTGGACAGCTTCAGGTCTCCAGCAGCAGAGGTGCTCTCTCTGTGCCCTTGTTCCCCTTGAGTGATATATCAGCTAAAATCACCATCACCTGTGGAAAACAGGGCGAGCATCCAGTGTCATTACTTGACACTCTTCAAGTCTTGCTACACGTGAAATTCCCCCCTCATTCCCCTCGCCTCTGGTGGACCATACTCACCATGGCCAGTACCGTGAGTGGTGCCGTGCACAAGCCTTCTGAAGCAGAAGCATCAATAAGCAGGTCTTGTTTAAAACTTTAAGGGAGTAAGAGAAAGCAGTTCTGAACCCTAACTTTCACTTTCCCTTGTGACTATAGTGATAGTGGTACCTCTGGGTGTTTTATCTATAGCTGCTGCCGTTGCAGCCTTGAGTGGTTCCTTCTCCACACCCATGGAACACCTGAGCCAGATGATAAGAAGAAAGAAGAGGACTTGAGGTGACACATTAAGTGAGACCCTACAAATCAGTGCTGCACCAGATCACGAACAAAGGGCAGGAGGGTGAATATTGCAGACAGCCTGGGGAAGGAATTAGTGGACAGAAGAAAGGCCCAGGAGTCCCAGCAGGACAAGGAGAGGGAAATGCACCAGGACACAATGGGGCTTCTCTGCCAGCAAACACAGATGCTTCAGACTCTTGGGATCTCCAGATTCAACAATCCTGGGCTCGACTCCTATTGCAGTCCCTACACCCCTCTCCCAGCTCAGCATTCCATACGGCCTCAGGGCCTACACACCTACCGCTACCAACCTACACCAGGAGAAACCACAGACAGCCACAGCTTGACCTACACTGACCTGTGACAACCATGGGTGCTGTATGTGTAGATTAAATGGACATGAATGTTCTTTCCCCTTGTTAACTTACATAAAAAAGTAATAAAGTAAGGAAATGGATTTGTTTATAAATTGCACTGATTTTTTGCTTGCCCTGGTTTTGTTACCCAAAATTCTATTGTTTGGAAAATAATTCTTCTTTATTCGTTCCCAGCATATGCTGCAAAGAGCAATGAAAGCACCCACTTCAGTACTTGTTACTGTGCAGTGTGACAACTCAGAGTATTAGTGACAGTAATAATCACAAATGTATAGCAAGAACAACAAAATTATGTGATGCATCGACAGTGTTATATTCATACATGTACACCAAGCACCACACAATTCTTAACAAGCCCCAAAACACCAAACGCCAGGTACAGCAGAGTCCATCACAATGCATTACTGTGGCTCACTGTTAAAATGCTCTTGCAAAGCCTCCCTGAACTGTATCACTCGGTGTCAAGTTCTTCTAATAGCCCTTATGTCTGACTGTTCAAACTCAGCCAATAGCCACTCTACCCCTTCCCTATCCCCCAGGGGCAAGTTTTCCCCCTTTGCTTCACAGATATTATGCAGGACACAGCAAGCAGCTATAACCATTGGATTTTTTTTCCCTACTGAGATCCAACCTTGTGAGTATACAATGCCAGCGTCCCTTCAATCTACCAAAAGCACATTCAGCTGTCTTTCTGCACCTGCTGAGCTGGTAGCTGAATCTTTCCTCGATGCTGTTGAGGTGGCCAGTATGCGATTCCATGAGCCAGGGGAGAAAGGGTTTGGCTGCGTTCCCCAGGACCATTATTGGCAGTTAAACATCGCCAATGGTAATCCGCCGGTCAGGACGGAAGGTCTCTGCTTGTAGCATTCTGAACAGTCCTGTGTTCTTAAAGATGCAAGTGTCATGCACCCTCCCTGATAAGCCAAGGTTTGTGTCAGTGAAGCATCCCTGGTGATCCACCAGCGCCTGCACAACCATGGAAAAGGAGCCCTTTCTGTTGACATACTCTGTGCAAGGTGGACCAGTTCTAAAATAGACACGTGAATGCCTATTTGCAATAGGCATTGCTGCAAATCCATCGACTATGTCCAACACATTGCAGAGACTCTCAGTCTGGCATAACAGGTGGTGATTAATGGCTCCAGGTGCTTGCATGACAATGGCCCCCATAGTGAATTTTCCAACTCCAAAATGATTCCCACTGACGGGCAGCAATCCAACGTTATAAGTGTCCACAGTACGATTGCCCCTTGCTTCTCCACTGTCAGTACAGCTCTCGTTCTGATGCCCCTGTGCTGGAGGGCTGAAGTGAACTTGGGACACAGATCCAGGAACACGGCCTCCCACTGCCAAAAGTTCTGCGGCCACCGTTCATCATCCCAAGCCTACATTACGGTGCAATCCCAGTCACTGCTCATTTCTCAGGCCTAGAAGTGGTGGCCCACCATGTGCTGCTGATCTGTGAATGCCATCAACAACCTCGAACAGGTTCTCGGTCTGTCCCCCAGCAATCTGTCCTCTAAGCAATCATCATGTTCTGCGCTGATTCGATTCTTATCGTGGCTCTGTAAATACTGGAGGATTGTGTAGGAGGAAGGATGGACAAATAATCCAAAATGAAGAGCTGATCTAATAACTAATTAGTTTATTACAACAAAGAGTCCTGTGGAACCTTATAGACTAACAAGATGCCAAATGACTCTTTGTTGCTTTTTACAGATTCAGACTAACATAGCTACCCCTCTGATACTTAGTTTATTACAGTAATGCCTAGAGGTCTCAGACAGTGATCAGGGCTCTATCACACTATACTGTACAAACATTGGTGTCTGCTATTAGTTTCCCCACGCCCCCATCAGCTACATTATGTAGGTAAAATAAATCATATAGGAAGCATCTTTAGTGTGCCACTTGGATTCAACCTAAATTCTTAATTATCACGAAGAAAAATTTCTTCAAAAGCAAGGAAAAAGTCTTGTTAAGGCACTGACTGGAACTCAGATTTAGGCTTTAGTCTCTAGTCTCAGCCATACTATATGCTTCCGGAATCCTGAGTGATTATGGTCAAGCCACTTAATCTGAGAGCTGTTTCCCTATCTGTAAAGGTTGGGATAATACTCCTTTGTCACCCAGGATGATGGCAAGGTTTGCTCAGAAAACGTAGCTATGAGCACCATAGAAGAGTCTATACATTAAACAAGAAAAGAAACCCCAGGCTTAGCCTTGATCTCATTAGAGCAGGGAAAGGAAAAGAATTAGACCAATAGTGACAGTAGAATACCAGAAGGGAAATTCAGACAGCTGAGCTACATTTTATCCTTAAAATTTAAATTTCTCCTGAAAGTTTATCCTTCTTTAACTCTTAAGCTTTCAGGGGCATGGATTCTGCAGTGTATTTACTGCTTTCGAAAAGCTGTCCATAGTCCATTATTTGTGCCACAACCTTAAGAGACAGTTTTTACACAAAGGGTAAAATCCTGGCCACTCAAAGTCAATAGAAAAATTTCCAATGGAGTCAGGATTTCCTCCAAAGATTTTAGTCAAGACCAAATAGCCTTGTCTCTTTGCCAAGCAGTATTAGTTTTGGAGTGAGTCAGTTTCTTGCTGAAAGAGAAAAAGAGAGGTTTCATGGACATGCACATCAAACAGCTATGTATATTTATAGCACATTTCAGTATCACCTTCATCATAATAATATAATCATAACTGCACTAATCCAGAGTGTGTTTACCTCAGGGAGACATAAACTATACTGCAAAATATGGCAACCTAACATATAGCTCTTCACACCCATTTTGCTAAACAGAACTCCCTATCCATCTTTCAACAGTAAATTCTCCATTACCCATAAAAAAGATTTTAAATAGAGAAGTGAAGCATAGCCAAAAACATACAGATGTAAGTAACGTATGAAACATCAATTTAGGGGTTATTCACGAGGCAATTTACTAGCATTAGTATCATTATGTCAAAATAAGCTAAATCGAAGAAAGTCCACTGTGATTCCAAATAAGAGTGGCTACACAGGGGGTAACATCAAGATAGCTATGGCAGGGTAGTTATACTGGTACAGTAGTGCTGGTAAGTTTTCCTGTGTAGACAAGCCTTTAGTCACTGCAAAAAAGGAAGAGTAACTGGAAAGTTAAACTGAAGTTCAATACAGACCTCTTTCAAAGCAATTTATAAACCAGGTTTATGCCACAGAATAAGCAGTAACAGAACATCTATCATGGCATGGGATCTAGATGGAAAATTGTGTTTCTACCATACCACTGTGACAGGAAAACAAAAACAAAAAACACAAACCCCCCACACACAGGTGTGAATCAAGACATGCATATCTTACATTATTTACTTTGTCAGTATCATTATTAAGGCATGAAATAGATAACAAAATATATTCCCCCTTTGATATTGGAGCAGGAGTGTACACACAACTAGAAAAGCTGAAGTAACAGCAAGAACTTGGGGGGGGGTGTTAATTACACCAACAGGAGAGCTCTCTCCCATCAGTTCAGAGCAGCTAGAGGAGAGCTTACAGAGGCCCACCTTTGTCTGGGCAGGTGCACCACAGTAAGCCCTCTAGCATAGACACTGTCTAAAATGGGGCCTTGCATCACATGGACAGTGCCTGCATTCTATTCACCACAATTTATCCTTTTGAGAGGTTTCCTAGAGTGCCTGTGATCCAACACATCCAGAGGCGGAATCTCTGTTACTACACAAATTATAGGATCTTTTTCACCAGAGCAAAGTGAGCATAACACAACTGATCAGATATGGTAGACTGTGCATTCACTTTACACAGGTATAAATAACTTAAGGCAAAGGGCAATAGAAAAATCAGGCCTTCAATGTCTAATAGAGTGTAATCTACCCGCACCAGAGTAAATACAAAATTTGATGACGTGGGTTCTGTAATTCTTATGGTAATGTTCAGCAAGTATACTGTTGGGAGCAGCAAGTTTTCAAGCCACCAAGCCATCCCAGACTTATTTACGTTGGGATTACAAAGAAAGCATTTGAATAGTGAACCCACTGACAAGAATGAAGTCACACTTTGGGGAGCTGGAAGAGAAAACTATTCCCACCTGCAACAAATGCCCCTTCCTTATGAGCAATGGTGGATACTTTCACAAGACCTCTGTTTTTAAAATTTGAACTACAAAGAAAAACTAAGCAGCAGCAATAACCTCAGAAGTCTATGTAAATTATTGCCACAAAGCAGATAGAGGCATTTAGAAGAGATTTGAGGTAAGTGGATTTTTCCTTTGCACTTTAATGAAAATTTCTTACTTCCTCGTCTATAATTAAGAGACTTTCCTTTCTGTCTGGCGCGTGCGTGTATATATATCGAATCAAGCCCATCCACACAACTGGAGAGTTTAATATGAGCCACTGTCCAGCAATGGAAGCTGAGCATCTTGTTAGGTCCACTTTACCTTTTAAACTCCTATAAACCTTCTTATTCAGTTACTGTTATTCTTGTTCCTCCATCAACATCCAAGAGTATCCAGCTTTACAAGTCATGGGTATGACTGGGTCTCATCTTTAGAGATTACTCATTGTGTTCCACCTATTAGTGCTATTTGTCTACTAGTATACCTAGTGCTTCCTCCATCTCCACTCCTCACCGCCAAAAAATTCCCTTCGCATGTTTTCATGGAAATCGAGCCATCCCCTAAGTATTCTTTTCTCAAACATGCGCCAAATCTACTAGACTTTTTCTAGTTGACATGGACCTGGGTCCTACAGCGCCAAGCTGTCATTTGAAGAAGTTAGATTCCCAATCTCGTCCCCTGGGCTGACAGACGGAGCATGCTGAACGAGACGGGACAGCTCTGCCTCTCTGCACCAGTGACCCATCAGATAGGTTCTGAAGGAAACCCTGCCTCTCTCAGAGAGGAAAGCATTTTGGATGAACACACACAGGCAGAGGATCTGCTGACAAACATTCAAGTCAAATTTTAAGGAGAGGAAAAAAAAACCAATTTGGCAGCGTGTGGTCTTTCTTCAGCCCCCTTCACTGTGTGTCACGAAAATGTTTTTGCATGGTAGAGAAGATGCTTATCCTATGAGGATGCACATGCAGATGTGTTGCTGACTGAGAAGCTGGCTTTGCCTCCAGCAATGCACAGCTATAAACCTAGTTACATTCATTTTATTGAAAACAGACCACCTTATAAATTCAATGACTGGGCTGTAAATGTTATAATTTCCCTCCACACTTCAAAAAAGTCTAATTTCCAAATCCAACACAAGAAGAATGTGCTTTGGTTCCAGCCTCTGCACGCACACATACAACAGCACAAGGCAGACTTCTCTGTAGGTGGCCCAAGACGTCTGCATTATTAATGGAGCTAGTTACCTCAAACAAATGAGGTTTCGAAACCAAATATGCTTGGGGGGAAGGGGGATGTTTCCACATGGTGACCACAGCTTCAAGGGAGGTCTATTGCCAACACAGAATCAGAAGGCTTAAACAGCCCTAGTGCATTACCTCAATGAGGTATCTGAAAAAGTTACCTCCGAAGTCTGCGTGATGGTAGGTGTGATGCTTGGTTTAAATTATTCTTTCAGATGTATCAGATTTGCTTAACTAAACAAACATACAAAGAACAAAAACGACAATTCATTAGGTATATGGATTCTGCCCTCCCTTGCCCCACCCGTCAGGCAAAAGGCTGAATGAAAAGAGGAGCATTACCTTGAAGGTCAATATATTTCATCTCTGATAAACAAGCAGGAGAGGAAGGCAGAGGAGGGAGTTCCAGGGTAAAATGCCCCCTCCATAAACTCAGACTCCTTGCCTTAAGTCCCATTAACTTGGATGTAGGACAATTGACTCAAGCTCCTCCCTCTCAGCTGAGCTTAATACTCATCTCTACATTTCCCCCTCCTCTGTAGCAGATGCTGTCTCAGGTGAGGATGCCCAGAAGAAATACATTTTTGGATGTACTGGCTAAAGCTCCATTCATGACAAGACAAAGTGATGGGGGTAGAAAGTGGGAAGCATTTGAGAACGGGCAGAAATCTGTCAGAGCAATACTGACCCTCCAGAATTTTACTGGACTTACTGCTGCTCTTTAACATGCACATCTCAACACAATGGTCAGAAACACCTTCCATTTTTTGCCAGTCAAAAACAACTGCAGCTTCCTGAGATATGGACCCAGTCATGACAACTCATGCTTTAGTCATCTCAAGGTTCACTACTGCACAGTGGTCTACCTTGGCCTGGCTGTGATCATCACAGGGTAAACTGGAGTATTGACAATTTAAGCAAAATTGCTGACTCGTCTTTTCCAATGCCTTGCTATAATAATGGAGGCCACCAACCAGCCTAATTTTTTTTTTATTATTATTATATCCCTGCTATCAATGGAAAGGAGCAGAGAATTTGGTTCCACAATGGCTACGAAAGGTGCTATTCTTTTAATGGACGCCCAGAAATTCTGTGAGCACATTATGAAACCATAGATCAGGAGTGTCAAATCCATTAACTGGGGAGCGCAGAATTTAAGGTTTTCATTATGGGGTAAGCTGGAACATACGTTCAGGACTCCATGCCACCTTAAATCCCCAACCGATTTCCCACCAATGTCAACAGCACATTTGCACACAGACCAAGGATAGAATATGGCATGGACTTCATTTAGTAACTACAATGAATTATTTGGCCAGTACTTTATGTGTTACAATTCTGGGCAACTGCACTTGTATTCCCTTCCATAGTCCCTCCAGGGCACTCATTCTAGGCTCCCAGCTCCTTAGCCGTCACCTCCCCTGGGTAGAGACCTGCTGCACAGCTCCCCATCTATATTGTGATATCCCGAGCAAGCCAGACTGCCTAAAAGACTAGCCAGTATCTGTGCTTTGCTTTCTCTCCAAAGGTTATAAAAACAGGATAATGCATGCAGTTGCAAGTTACCATAGCTCTTCATCAGCAAGAGCATTTATTCTCAAGGTGAAAGCATTTCAGAGAAATGCCTTAAAAACCAATACAAGAACCTACACACATGCCTTAGATCATACAAACTCAAACCTCAGGCTCTGGTAGGTGTCAGCCTCCCTGAGGGTTTTTTCACCTTCCACTGCAGCATGGAACATGGGTCACTTGCAGGTTTAAGCCAGGGTTATCAAGCTATTAAAATTAATCACACTGTTAATAATAAAAAAACATTTATTTAAATTTTTTTGATGTTTTCTACATTGTCAAATATTTTTATTTCAATTACAACACAGAATACGAAGCGTACAATGCTCACTTTATTTTATTACAAATATTTGCATAGTATTTTTCAATTCACCTAATACAAGTACCATAGTGAAATCTCCATCATGAAAGTGGAACTTACAAATGCAGAATTATGTACAAAAAATAACTGCATTCAAAAAGAAAACAATGAAGAACTTTAGAGCCTAGAAAGTCCGCTCAGTCCTACTTCTTGTACAGCCAATTGCTCAGACAAACAAGTTTGTTTACATTTGCAGTAGATAGTTCTGCCCATTTCTTGTTTACAATGTCATCTGAAAGTGAGAGCGGGCATTCATATGGCACTGTTATAACCAGTGTTGAAGGATATTTATATGCCAATATGCTAAAAATTCATATGTCCCTTCATGATTCAACCACCATTCCAGAAGACATGCATCCATACGGATCATGGGTTCTGCTAGATAACTATCCAAAGCAGTGTGGACTGATGCATGTTCATTTTCATCATCTGAGTCAGATGTCACCAGAATGTTGATTTTCCTTTTTGATGGTTTGGATTCTGTAGTTACCGTATCGGAGTGTTGCGCTTTTAAGACTTTTGAAGGCATGCTGCACACTCCATCCTTCTCAGATTTCAGAAGGCACTTCAGATTCTTAAACCCTGGGTCAAGTGCTATAACTGTCTTTAGAAATTTCACATTTGACAAAATGCAAAGAAGGTATCAATCTTCAGTGAAAATGTTCTTAAAAACCAACAACGTGCTGCGTCATCATCTGATACTACTATACATGAAATATATGGAAGAATGCAAGTAAAACAGCAGGAAACATACATTCTCCCCCAAGGAGTTCAGTCAAATTTAATTAATGCTTTAAAAAAAAAAAAGGAGCATCGTCAGCTTGGAAGCATGGCCTATGGAATGGTGGCCGAAGCATGAAGAGGCATACGAACGTTTAGCGTATCTGGCATGTAAATACCTTGCAATGCTGGCTACAAAAGTGCCACATGAATGCTTGTTCTCACTTTCATGTGACATTGTAAATAAGAAGCAGACAGCATTATCTCTTGCAAATGTAAGCAAACTTGTTTCTCTTAGCAACTGACTGAACAAGAAATAAGACTGAGTGGACTTCTAGACTCTAAAGTTTTGCATTGTTTTGTTTTTGAGTGCAGTTATGTAACAAAAAAATTTACATTTGTAAGTTGCACTTTTATGATAAAGATTGCACTACAGTACTTGTATGAGGTGAACTGAAAACTTTTTATCATTTTTACAGTGCAAATATTTGTAATCATAAATATAAAGTTAGCACTGTACACTTTGTATTCTGTGTTACAACTGAAATATATTTGAAAAAATGTAGAAAGACATCCAAAAATATGTAATACATTTCAATTGGTATTCTGTTTAACGGTGCAATTAAAACTGCCATTAATATAATTTTTTAAATTGCAATTAATTTGAGTTAATCACGTGACTTAACTGTGATTGAACTAGGGCTGTCGAATAAACTAGTGTAAATGATGGATTCTCTAACTTGAAGTCTTTAAATCATGAGGTCTCAAAAGATATTGCTGGCAATCGCCATATCTATCACACTTTATTGTTGCATTCGGCAAGGGAAAAGTGCCCAACTTTAGAACCAGCAACATTTCTATCCTGCTCCCCCCGCCCCCCCGGCCAACAATCTGTATTTCCTCCCCTAGCAACACCTGGCTCTCTACTCAAACCACTTTCCTTATTCAATCCACTACAATGGTTACCAAAGAGTTAATGTTTAAGTGTCATTTGACTTGAGATCTAACAACCTAGCGAAATGAGACCTTTCAGTGTCCTAGCTGTCAGATTTTGAATGGCATCATTTAGCCAGTATTCCGGTTCCACTACACCACTATGCCCCGCCCCCTGAAGTATGGGGGTGGGGTTGGAGTGCCATGCTGGTGGGGGCTGACACTGCACTTTAAGACTACACCACTGCACAGTCTCACCTCATAGTTTGTTATATTTCAGTGGTGCTTCATGTAGTTTGTAAAGCACTTGGGGACTCTTTAGGATCTAAATTTCAGGCTCTGGGCTGCCAAATTGAGGTCAGAGGAGTTATATGAGGGGTTACAGAACTAAGAGGCCCACTAAAGAGACACCTGTCAGCACTATCATAATCTACATTCAGACAAAATCACAAGAGGAAGACAGTTCTCACTGACAGGAGAGTGTACTGATTGCAACTTTCAAAATACCAAAATCCCAATACCAAAACAAAACCCATCAAATTCAATAACAGCTTTAAAGAAAAATTCTTCTCCTCCGCAATCCCATATTTGTTACCCTTTCCAGTTTTTGCACCTTTAATAGCCATAACTAATACAGACCAGGTGAATTGATAGGGTATGAGCAACTAGTGCATGCCATGGAGTTCTTAGCAGTTTGCATGTACTGTTACCTTTAGTAGGGAGGTGCCTCGCAGAGAGACAACATGTTGTCTCAGCATGCAATGCTCCTTTTTGATAAGAGTGGAGAACAGCTCAAATCAAAAGGAGCGTTGCCAGCTGGTACCTGTTGTCTCAGCAGGTGGTTCTGTGCATCTGTATTAGAGCTGATTGCAGCTGCCTTCATCTCTGTTTTATGCAAATTTGCTGCAGCAATTAGGCTTCTGCCAAGCTGCCAGAACAGTCCACCATATGTGTGTAGATCAGGACACAAACTTCATCGTTTAGGAACTTGTATTAAAAACACCCGAACATAATTTATGAGCAGTATTGGAGTTCTCTCCTCTGAAGAGAGCAAATGTTAAATTAAAAAAGCCACACACCCACAGTCCTGATATAAGTTGTGTTTTCTGCTGTGACTTGATACTATTTCTTTGCAGATTTCAATACCACTGAAGTTATTCAACCCAGTCAGGGTTTTTACAGCACGCAGGTCTCTTGAGGGGATAGCAACATACCCCCAGTAGTTTAACAAGCACTTGAAAAGAGGGTAAGGGGAATCTTGTGCTGAACTGCAGGCCTAGGAAGTGGGATATGGCTCTGCAACAGACTCACTGTGTGACCCTGGGCAAGTCACCTCCCCCTTTGTAAAATCGTGATCATCTTTTCTCTTTTCCACCCTTTATCTGTTTTGCGCATTTAGATTATAAACATTTTGGGGGCAGGGCCTCTCTCCTATTGTGTATATACAGGGTCCTAAACTCAGCCAGGTCTTTAGGTGTTATTATAAAAAACCAAAAATAATCTACGTGGAAAGAAGGCAGTGTATTACAAAAAGGAAGATGAATTATTGGAATAGAGGTTATTCCTCTTTGAGTAGGAAGTAGATTTGTGTGACCTTGCAGTAGACTTAGAATGTGATTTAAACAATAAATAATAATATACAGATAATACCAATGTCTATTTATGCATTTTTATGTATTTAAATTTTCATAGCTGCAGGAAATTATGGAGAGAATCAGACAACGGGTGACAGATAATTTAATGACAGCAGATACGGAGATTAAAAAAGTTAAAGATTTATAACTGTTAAAGCACAAGTTTCAGCATCACATCAATATACAAAATAAATATCCTTAAACAAAATCTCATAAGTCCTCCAGCAGCAGTTTTTTTACTTTGCCTTTGTAAATTTCCAATTATTATTGATGAGGAAATGTCCACTGCACCATACACACACAAACCAATGAAAAAACATTTACCAGCATTTACCAATACAAGTCTAATCCTTCCAGGCTATCTTTAAGAGCGTTTCAGATACCTTTGACAGGTTGAATCTTATACATTTATAAATACACTACCACTATGCCATATATAGACTTCACAAAGTTACACATCCAAAAGGATTGTACTCTACAACACTCTATGGCAGCCGTCCCCAACCTTCGGACCGTGGCGGCGGTTGAGCATCTGCCGAAATGCCACCGAAATTCAGCGGCATTTCAGCGGCAATGCCTCTGGATGATGTCACTTGTCAGTGGCAAGCAGCGTCATCCAGAGGCGTTGCTGCAGAAATGCCGCCAAACTTTGGTGGCATTTCAGCGGATGCTCGACCGCTGGCCAGGACGCAGGCACATTTAGATGCCCACGCGGGCGCCATGGAGCCTGCAAGCACCGTGTTGGGGACCTCGGCTTTATGGATTCACTGCTTTCTACAACAGTGGGGTCCTCCCCTGAAACAAGCTACAAACAAGTCTGAATTTTAAAGGCAGAGAAGTTAAAGAAAAAGGAGAAACTTTTTCAAAAGATTAGGAACGGGATCTCTGCTGCCACTCAGGTAGTTGTGCGTGAAGTCCCAATCAAAGACCTCTGGTTCCATAACACTGTCATGATGTAATGATTTAGGACAGTGAGGGCAATCAAGCCACCACAGCTGGTGTCATGGCTGCCATTATACTATGAAACACTGATTGCTTTTTAAATGAAAAAAGTTCTCCCACTTGAAATTCTTAAAATTTCTTCCATGTTATTCTGTGGCTCCTAAAAACAGACCTGTTTTCTAAGCAGAGCATAACCAATATTTAAACAGTACAGGAAATAGTGCTATTTTAACTGAAAATAAATCTGTCAGCAAGGAGTCACATGGAGAGCTACACTTCAGACTTTTCAGGTTCTTATTAAAAAATATAAATTAAAGTCAACATGCTCACTTCATTTGCAACATCTGTTTGTTATTTCATTATTAACACACATATAGGGGGCCCCCCCAATTCAGGCTGGGTTCACTCCTAAAAACCTTTCAGCTATATTGCATTATAATTGGTCTAAATTGTACAGAATAACAGAAGTATTACCAAAAGAGTCTGAGTGCGCTAGGTCACAAGCAGAGAGATTTAAAGGCTTGCAGAGCTTTTGGACTGGGGTGCATTTTGTGTAGGAAGAAGACAGTGTATTTTATAACAGGTTAAGCAGGGAGAAGTTATGAAAATACACACTTCTTAAAAACCTTACAGACTGCTGTGATCTGGTCAGGTTCAGTACTCTCTGCAGCCTATGGAAAAATTCCATTTGATTTCAGTGGGCTTTGGATTTGATCTATAGTGTACTACTGCAGGCTCCACCTTAAAAAAGATCTGTGGTTGTGTGGCAACAGTGAAAGTCATCCAAAACAACTTTAGTTCTACTTTATACCACTGCCAACCTCTTCCATGTGACCATTTTACCCTCTTTAAGGACTCTGAACCGAATTTTGTTAAAGATATTTTCATAAGGATTTCAATAAGTTCACTCCCAAAGAATGAGAGGCTCTTTAAGACAGGGAAGCCACTATATTTGTTCAGATTCCACGCAGACTGAACTACAGCACACCAGGTTTATATGTTTGTCGAGACACTAAAAGATTTTCAACACCCAGCAGAAGCCACTGAAAGCTACTTGGTGCTGATCTCTTTTTAAAATCTGGCTATATATGTGGTCTTTTGCACTTAACTCCACCGTGCTCTTACCATGAAAATCTCATAATTTAAGGTTCTGTGTGTAGGCGATTTGTAACTTTGATATAGTTACTGTATTTCTAACAAAAGGTATGTTTGGAGATGTGTACCAGTTGGCCTTTGTGCATCCACGAGAATTAACACAAAGGTGGAGTTTGGTTTAAATGATATTGCAGTGTCTGATTAAGAGTAAGGGAGACTAGTAAACTGTTTTGGAGTTGGTGATTACCCCATGTTCTTTGGGGAGAAGACTGACAGTTTCTGGCTCTTCTTAGTGAGACACTGAATTGTTAATATTAGGATCATTAGGTCTTTCATCTATGGATTTTGAAGTGCTTCACAGAGGACAGCAAGTATTATCCCCATTTTACAGACAGGTAAACTAAGGTACAAAGGTGAAGAGACTTGCCAGGTAGGGTTGCTTGAGGGTCCTTGACTGTGCATGTCCCCGCTTTGTAGTGTTTGGAAGGTTGGGTTTAAACTGAACCTTAAACCTTGAAAATCTGAAGTTAGGGATTGAGGGGGTTGGTCCCCAAAGAGTACATAATATTAAGGATTTTTCAACCAAAAAGAAAAGCTAGCTCTCAAATCAATCTGAGAGGTGGGGGGGGGCAGGAAATTGCTCAGAAGCCTTAGTGGAGTGTGCACGCTCCATAAGGAGAGAAAGACTGCTCCTCCAGTGCACACCACACACCTCACCAGACATGGTTCTCTATCACCCTTCATTTGAGCCACAAGAGCTGAATATCTCAATAATCCCCCTGCGCCACAATCAGCAAAATATATCTCTCCACTGAGATCAACCAATCTGGAATTTCTAGGCCAAGTCATTTGACCAGATAAAAAGTTAGAAGGTTTAACTTTTGGAAAATTCTACTTCACATTCTGAACACTATTTACTAGGTTGCTTCTGGAAAGTTTAGCCCACAGTAGATATCTTGTCCTAAGAATGACACTTAACGTTTCAGGTACATCAGCTTGGTTTAGGTAAAGATAGAGTACGTGTTAAAGTCAGGTTGAAGAAAGCAGTGTCCTTAGGTAATGTACTTTTTGATGGATAAATGCACTTATCCAACACAGATATCTTTAGGAGGGACGCCAACTCCATACCCTACTCATTACCATTCCTTTCAGGCAGGAGTTTGAACAAATTGATAAGCATTACACTGTGCTCTGAAGGTCAGACCTGGGCTCTGACAAGACAACATGCAGCAGCAAGACATCTCTCTGCATAACATGTTAAGGTTGATGTGTCCAGGATAGGGTCTCTTCTGTCCCGAGAGAAAAAAGTCTCTACCTCACCCTCCCTTTCTCCTGATTTGCCCCTGCTTTCTTCTTGGCCTACATTGTTACTGAGTAGCCAGTAGAGTGGGGTCAACTGGGTCAGTACCAGGCTGGTCAAGGTTTCCTGCCAGGTCTCAGAAATGCAGATGTTTTGTCTAATCAGCTTGTGAAAGATATTATCTTAGCTGACAAGCAACTTTGCATTCCTCAGCAAGACCTTAAAGTGTCTGGCTGTGGATACCTACTCACTTTGCCTGCTGCATTGTGGATGTGGGGGAAGTTAAAGGAGCTGGCTGTGTGCCTGCGAGACAAAGCACCTGAGAGAAAAACAGCTGGCTGGAGCTTAACCCAGGCAAGAAAGAGGTGGTAAACTTAGATTAGCTAATTTAGACCCCCACAACCATACCAACAATCAGGGGTATTTGCCCTTCAACTGCAAAACACTACAATTCCAAGATTCACTAGATCAACTGTCTCTGCTCCATAAAAGCTAGGTAACAACAGGAAGGTCTCTCCACTCCTGGCTAGTTAGAAGACTAGACACACTACTCTGAGAAGGCTTGGAAACCACAGCCCATACGTTTATCAGCTACTGTTGCTTGCTCTACCTCTAATTAATGGTCAAGATCAGTAGAAAAGACCAGAATAAGATCTAGCCTGACTTTTCTTAGCCTGATGCAACATACCTGACAGAAGCCTATTCACCATATCAGAAGCTAAAAAAGAGGAAGGAGAAGGAAGAAAGTAGCAGGGAGAGAGGAACCATCTCCATGTGTGAGCAGCCCAACACTAGCGGAGTGAGAACAGAGACCAAATGATTATTTTCTTATGCTGCTATTTCTGTATCTTGGCACCTTTATATTGAGTGGCATGGGGTCCCAGCATCTACAAATGCCTCCTATGCCCACACACTGATATTAAACGTTGCCTTCCCAGCTCAAGGAAAGGTGCTCCAATGGCATTTTAAGGAGGTGGTTCTTAACAGGTGATTGGTGAGGGTTTAAGAGGACCACAGCGGAACAGTTTAAATATCAATAAAGTATCAAGCAGAAGAAAAATAAGAATTTTATCAGAAGTTAAAATCATTAAAAAAATAAGTTAACCAATCACATTCTAAAGTAGGCCCTGGTCTTGCAAGGAGAACTGTATGGTAGACTCCTACACCCATGAGGAGTTGCAGTTCCCTTTGCACGATCTTGGTCTACAACGCAAAAAATATGCATGTTTGACCCACAAACAAGATGCTGTTTTACTGTCCCTCACTCCTTCTCATCCACAATATATACAAAGCACAACATGCAGCAATAGAATCCATAAGACACTCACTCGTGAACTCTGTTGTCTCCATACAAGTCACTTAACCCAAAGCTGACATAATGCCAGTGCTCAGGAACATTCAACGCTGGGTTTCCCAAGTTCCTGTACATGCTAACGTAGTCCAGAGGATCTGGTCCCCCCAACCTGTAAAAAAACACAAAAGGAAGCTCAGTATAATATTGGAGAAAGACAATTTTAACTGTTTTACATGCTCAGTATCATTAGTCCCATATATATTTTTTTTAAAAAGAAAGCTATGCAGACAAAGGTGAATTTTTCCATGTATTATCACAACTGTCTTGTTATGACACTTTCAGCTGTGCTTTTTATTTTCATGGGAGCCTTGAAAGGCTGTCTTATGCTAAATGAATATGCAGTCTACACAGATGCTGGTATGAGCCTTTCAGACAAAGGCCTGCTTCAAATCACTGCAAGTGACAAAAATGAAATTAGCATACTCGAATTCCCTCTGGAGAAAATAAAGAATAAGGCGAAGTTAAATCCAGAGTTTTAAGCATAGGAAGACAGGGTGCATGCATCTCATATGCTGAGTGTTTTTAAAGTTAAAGCATGAAACTGTCTGGAGGACCATTACTAAAAAAAGTTTTTACAAAACACTCAAAATGATTGAAAAATAATAGAAAAGTGGTGATAGCAATACTCACACTGCAAACCTTTAACTCAGTTCAGAAATGTATACTCCCACTTTTTCTAAGTCATTCTGTTTCTTAAAGTAGAATTAGAAAAGATTGAGTTTTAAGAGAATATTGCATACGTTTGAAAGCAAACAAAATGTGAATACCGGAGACAAAAGTCATTCTCTCTGCAAAGTTATGTTATTAATGTCCTCTAAGTACACTAAGAATGTCAATTTAGAATGACTTAAAAACATATCCCACAGCATCAATCTAAATATTAGAATTGGTTGCATAGTGGAACACTACTTACAGTCAGAATATAGCAACTAGCAGACTACTTAATGGAATAATCCATTTTATATAAAAATGGAATTTGCAGAATATTTTACTGCTGTAAGATGAAAAAGAAATTTGGTTGACATTAGCAAAGTTAGTAGCCTCATTAGCAATTTGTAGTCACATCTGGCTGTGCAGAGAGAAAGGTAACTCCCCCGTTCACATGCGAAAACGTGTTAAACTGTTTTCCTTGCTATTTGCACTATCATAAAACAGAAAGGACAGATGAAGACAAGAAGAAAAAAGATGTCAGCCACGTTTATGGAACAGAGCAAATAGCTGTTTAAACATTTCCTGTCTGATCTACCTGTAAAAAGATCCAAACAAAAAAAGAGGCAAGAAACTAAAATGGCCACATACAACCATATCTCTTCTTATACCCTAGCCCCCAACTCTTTGTATGTTGTCTGGTCAGGCCTCGATCCTGTAATTTATTGCTCACAGGCATATCAGGGCCCTAGACTGTAATTTCATCAGGGCAGAGGCTTGTCTGTAAGCACACTTAAGTACACTCTGCATGCTATACAAATAATTCACCAGAACAATCCATATGTTGCATAAATATCTGAATCATCATTATTTTCGGCCTTCCAAATACCTCTTCAAATACTGTCCTCGGCAGGAGTATGCTATAATGCACGCTTTGCAATTGTACTGTAATCTTCATTTCTCCATATAAAGGTTCTGACAAAAAGTTGTGATAAATGGAAGTGTTTAGAATTTTTTTGAAAATTCTAATTGCATAAAGTTAACACGTTAGCATAGGAAATAAATGTGTTACACCACGTTCAGTTGGATAAGGGATGTGAGCAATAAGGTTAGCCTCAGGGAGAAACTGTACTTGCATGAAGAATTCCCTGTTGACCAATGTTAAACTTCCTGGGCTTCTGTCATGGAGAAATACCTGATGAAGTATTCAGCTAGTGCAGTGGTTCTCAAACTATTTACTATCCGAGGCCCCAATGTGTTATGTGGGCTGCATCCAATATTACCTGTATGGTTCTGAAGATGTCACATAGGCCGCACCTCTGTGCTGACTGGGCCGCAAGTTGAGAACCACTGAGCTAGAGCCTCCTAAGGGATGATTAGTGAAAGGAGGTAACATGATACATTCATTAGAATAGGAACTAATATAGCACTACTAGAAAAATGCCTTGAAACGATAAAATATGGCAGGAAACAGACTAGTGAAAGAGTGAAGCTGAAACAGTCACCCTCAATTCTACAAAAACTTTGAACACTTTTCTACTAAAGCAAGGAATACAACTAACAATGCTGCTCTATTGCCTGAAATTTTACATTCTGAAGGAATGTTACTTCGGAAATATTTAACCACTTCTCTTAATAAGAGCAATCATCTGAAGATTACAAAGAAGAAATTTCCACTCACATAGGTACAGGAGTGCTTCCAAAAGCTCTGAGAGCTATCTGGATTAATTTCCAAAAATATGCAAATAAAACATGTTAAAAGGACACACCTGTCGCATGAAGTATTTTTCATCCATCAGTTTTTCCCCCCTCAAGAGGTAGCATGTCACTTGGTTTTGCTGGATGTTTACATAGATACTTGCCTTGCTTTGCAAGCCAGAAAACACTTTACATACTGCAATACTCTTTAAAAAAAAAGTTGTGAATTTTTTAAAAAGAGACTGATTATGTATAATTAAAAACTGATTAGCTTTCCAATATTATTCCTGAGGCACTGAGCTATTTCTTCTTTTAATCTAAACCAGTGATAGCTCCTGAACCACTGAGGTCTGAGTAAGTTAGAGATCAACATTACCCAAAAGAACCACAGTGCTGTGAATTCATTGTTCCATTACTACATAAAAATAAAATGTAAATGAAACAATTATTCTCACAGCAAAATTGACCAAATAATATTTTATAAACTATAATTGGTTAATAACATAGTAAAAGCATCCTGATTTATTAATAACTTAAGCTGGTTAATAATTACATCACACCATGTTTTAATATCATGTGCACATTAAAGAGCCACTTCCAGCTCACAAGCCTCAATCTGACTATCACTGATCTAGCTTACGGCCCAGAGGGATGAGGGCAGAAGACAACATATGCACGAGTGAACAGCAGCAGTGAATTCAGCAAAGTTTCCACAAATGTTTAAAGACTCCCATAAATAGGTCATCTCCCCTTCATTACACTAGGTCTACTCTAGCCCTTGTGCCAAAATCTCCTCTGGGAGACAGCTGTGGAGTATACATTTGTACCACCGGTGCTCTGTTAGTGCTAGAGGAACTCTCACTATTATAATGATCACCAATTAAACTGCACACATGGTAACAATGGTGATAAACATTAGAGCCCACCTCAGATCTGACCACAGAAAAGCAACAGTATCATCCCTGCCATTAGCTCCTTTCCCAGGATCTAGGAAGTTAGTGCACACAGATCTCATTCAATCAGCACCCTGGTATTTATTTATTCTTAAAAACCAAAGAGGGCTTCATCATCATCATCACAGATCCAAATCTATCTTCGTCTCACACAAATCTTGAGTCATTCTAGTCGACATTGGCATAAACTGATGACAGAAGAGAAATACTGACTCCTAAACAGAAGTGACTGGAAATTCTTGTCGCACTTGAATGCTTAAAGGAAGGCATCTAAATCTATATTGCTGTAACTGTAGTGACCTGATCTGCCCACTTACGTTAGGTATCAAACTTGGACAAAGTTAGCCTGCACTCACACGGGAAAAAAACCCAACCATTTTTATTCCAAGCTTCCTCAGATATTCCACAATTTTAGATCTACATCCCAGATTTGGATTAGCAGCCAATGAACCTACAAGAATCAGACTCTTCTCCAAAAAGCACTGGTCTAGATTCTCATAAGAGCAGCACATCTTTGCAAGGGTACCAGTCTCTGCCTGGTTCTGTCAGAGATGGGTACAGGAAGAACCACTTTTCTATTTCTACCTAGCCAGAGGAAGACCTGATGAAATCAAAGGGAAAAATGCCAGAATGCAGGGAGCCTTAATTAAACTTTTTCAAAGCACCAGAAAAAGTTCTGCAGGGAAAAATCCTAAACCTGCACCAGCCAGGATGACCCACTACAGATTTCCAAACCAGGGTTTGTGGCCCGCAGCTGTCCGCAGAGAGGGGACAGTGTGCCTAGGCCTGGCTCTCCTTGGTGCCAAGTGAGGGCAGATTAAAATGAAGACCAAGAGTAGATCACAAAATTAACTCCCCTCAGAACAATGCACCACCTCATGACACCCCCCCCATCCTCTCTCACAGGCCCAGCCAACTCTTCCCACTCAAGGAACCTCCCCCAGCATCTCCCTTTCCCACCCAGGGAGCCCCCCATTCAAGGCCCCCTAACCTGGTCCAGCCCCCATTCACCCAGGGCCCCTCTGGCCCAACCCCCCCAACCAGGATCCCCTTCAGGGAGCCTGCCCTCTCTGACAAGACCCTCCCCATCCTTCCCCCCAAACAGGGAGCCCAGCCCTCACTCAGGACACCCCCTCATCCCACCGCCCCCAACCAGGGCCCCCCACTCAGATCAACCTCTCCCACTCAAGGCCCCCTACTCACCCAGAGCCCCCCCGATCTCCCCGTCCCAGCCCTCCCTCTAGATCCCCACCGTCCCGGCCGCCCAGCCCCCCCAACGCTCAGGGAGCCCCCCCCATCCCGGCCCCCCCACGCTCAGTGCGACCCCCCCGCAGGATCCCCCCGTCACAGCCCCCCCTCTAGATTCCCCCCGTCCCGGCCGCCCAGCCCCCCCTAACGCTCAGGGAGCCCCCCTCATCCCGGCCCCCCCACGCTCAGGGAGCCCCCCCGCAGGATCCCCCCGTCCCGTCCCTGCCCCCTCACGCTCAGTGCGACCCCCCCGCAGGATCCTCCCGTCACAGCTCCCCAGCCCCCCCTAACGCTCAGGGAGCCCCCCTCATCCCGGCCCCCTCACGCTCAGTGCGACCCCCCCGCAGGATCCCCCCGTCCCGGCCGCCCAGCCCCCCCTAACGCTCAGGGAGCCCCCCTCATCCCGGCCCCCCCACGCTCAGTGCGACCCCCCCGCAGGATCCCCCCGTCCCGGCCGCCCAGCCCCCCTAACGCTCAGGGAGCCCCCCCGCAGGATGCCCCCCCGGCTCTCACCAGTACTTGAGGATGGCGGTGACCTGCAGCGGGTTGGGCTGCTCGGGGTAGAGGCGGCGGCACTCGCCGTAGATGCCGTGCAGCCCCGGCGGGAAGAGCGCGGGGAAGGAGCCGGGCCCGGCCCCGGGGGGGGCCCCGCCAGGCCGCGCGCCCTCCATGGGGCCGCCGCTCCGAGCGGGACGGGCTGGGGGGGTCCCTGCGCCGCGCTCCGGGATACGGGGGGAACCGGCCCGCCCGGCCCAGGCGGCTGCTCCGGGCTCCGGCTCGCCACACACCCGGCCCAGGCGGCTCCGTCCACCGGCGGCTCCCGAGGAGGCGGCGCCGGGCGGGCCTGGCTGTCCGCACTTTGACTGGCGGGCGGCCCCGCCAATAGCAGCGCAGGAGGCCAGGCCTCCTCGCCCAGCCGGGCTCCACCCCCTGCTGAGGCTGAGGGAGGCGCGTGCGCGACCCCTAGCGGCGGCGGCCTGCGGCTGCAGCAGCGGGAGGGAGGAAAGTGAGGCCCTCTAGGGGCGGGGCTATGGGAGCAACTAGGGTAGATGGGGCGTTATGGAGCCCTGTGTGGAGGAGGGAGCTACAGGCGCCCTATTGCAGAGGAGGGGAGTGATGAGGGCCCTATGGAGACAAAGAGGGGAGGAGAGAAGTTGTGAGAGTTGAACCTATGGAGGGAGAAGAATGGGGGCCCAATACAGCAGAGGGGAGCTATGGGGACTCTTTGGGGGAACACTGGAGCCCTATAGAGGAGGAGGAGAGGTGTGGGTGCCCTATGGGGCGGTGATTAGGAGGAAGGGGAAGAATACACCCTATAGGGAAGAATAGGGCAGGAGTGGGAATTATAGGGCCCACATGCTGGAAGAATGGGGCCCTATAGAGTGTGAGTAGAGGAGTGGGTGGGGAAGCTATAGGGACCATTTGGGCAGAGGAATGGACCCTAGGATTGGAGAACCCCCTAAGACTGGTAATATGTTCCCTTAGAGCAGTGGTTCCCAAACTTTAACAAACCACAAACCCCTTTCACTAAAATATCATATTTCGTGAACCCCCCCCCAAAATGAATATTTTGATGGATTTTCTCCTTTACTTGAGCATAAATTATAGAAGCGGTGATCCTGGAAATAACTTGGGTTTTTTATGACATGCTTATTACACACTATTTATTATTACATGATTATTTTTCATTACATTGTAAATTTTATTACATTATGAAACCAGCAACATTCTTCCAAGATTTTGTAGCTCATATCACTTCAATTAAGCCTCCTATATGTTTCATCAATGAGTACCAGACATGAAACAACATGAAGGTATTTAAGAAGACAACTCAAAGAGTTCTTCCCACATGCATTTGGGTCTTCCAGTCCAGGCAAACAACACACAATTACAATAAAGCTTAAACTTGTTATGCCAGGAAGTCATGGTCACAGGGCTCAGGCTGCCAGCCCCCACAGATGGCTCCATGTCCCGAGGGATGACTCTGTCCACCATTACAGAATTTTTTTCTGAGAACCCCCTGATACATTTCATGAACCCTCAAGGGTTCACGAACCCCAGTTTGGGAACCACTGCCTTAGAGACTATGAGGTCCTAGGCAATACTGGTGGCTACTAGACTCCAAGCACAACTAAGAGACTGTATTAAGGATATAGGAGACCAACTCATAGTTTTCAGTGGTGGCCCATTTTTCCCCCTAATCCCACATAGTGACCTACACTAACAGCAGCTGGGCCAGGGCCGGTACAACCATTTAGGCGACCTAGGCGGTCGCCTAGGGCACTGGCATTTGGGGAGGCGCCATTTTCTTTGGCAGTGACCACAGCAGCTGGATCTTTGGCTGCCCCGGTCGCTGCCGGCATTTAGGCGGAGGGAGCTGGGGTAGGGGAGCGCGGGGAGGGCCGCCTGCAGCAAATACGGGGAGGGGGGTGACACACAGGGGAACTCCCTGCCCCGCCTCCTCCTCGAACATGCCGTGACCTCTTCACTTCTCCCGCCTCCCAGGCTTGCAGTGCCAATCAGCTTAGGTGCCGCAAGCCTGGGAGGCGGGAGAAATGAAGCAGCAACAGAGTGCTTGGGGTGCTTATGCTCGTGCGCGGAGCAGGGGTGAGCTGCGGCGGGGGGGTGCCTCAGGGCGGAGGGTGGGGGGTGGGGAGCTGCTGCAAGGGGGGCGCCTCAGGGCAGAGGGGGGGAGTTGCCACGGGGGGAGGTGCCTCAGGGCACGGGTGTGGTGGGGGAGGGCGCAAGGTGGAAGTTTCGCCTAGGGCACGAAACATCCTTGCACCGGCCCTGAGCTGGGCAATTTGTGACAAACACCCTGCTCTTTTGCCATGTACATTCAGAGTGGGAGGAAAATACCCAATGATCCCTGATCAGGTGTTAATTTGGGTGTCTGCTACAGAGTAGCACAGGCAAAGACTTCATCTTTGCGACCCATAGCCCAGGGGTCCTAAGTGAAGCTACATGGCATCCTACACATCCTCCTCCCCATTCTCCCTCATAGAACCCCATTCTTTCCCCAAAGGGCCCAGATAACTCCCCTCCTCCTCTCTTAGGGCCCCATTGCATGCTGAGATCAGAGGCTGCATCTCTATATTAAAGTTGAGGGCAGTTACAAACTGCTCTTGGAACTCTGCCCCCAGTGTGCACCAAGTTGGTAACTCTTGCCATAGATGAACCGAGGCAGTGTCTCTCTGAGAACCTTCCTCCCTGCTGTCAGAACTCACTTGATAATTGACACACCCATAGAGATTATTGTCCCTCAAAGAAGTTGTAGACTTCCAGACTGCTGCACTGGGCAATACAGTATGGGGAGGAGGTGAGCAGCCCTCAGTGGTAAAAGAACAGGCTAAACACTATTTAGAAAAGCTGGACATGCACAAGTCCATGAGTCCAGATCTAATGCATCCAAGGGTGCTGAGGGAGTTGGCTGATGTGATTGCAGAGCCATTGGTCATTATCTTTGAAAATTCGTGGCAACTGTGGGAGGTCCCATATGAAGGTGGATAGAAAACTGGCTAGATTGTCGGGCTCAACGGGTAGTGATCAATGACTTGACGTCTGGTTGGCAGCCAGTATCAAGCAGAGTGCCCCATGGGTCAGTCCTGAGGCCGGTTTTGTTCAACATTTTTATTAATGATCTGGATGATGGGATGGATTGCACCCTCAGCAAGATTGCAGATGACACTAAGCTGCAGGGAGAGGTAGATACGATAGAGGGTAGGGATAGGGTCCTGAGTGACCTAGACAAGTTGAAGGATTGGGCCAAAAAGAAATCTGATGAGGTTCAACAAGGACATGTGCAGAGTCCTGTGCTTAGGAAGGAAGAATCCCATGCACCTCTACAGGCTGGGGACTGACTGGCTAAGCAGCAGTTCTGCAGAAAAAGACCTGGGGATTACAGTAGACAAGAAGCTGGAAATGAGTCAGCAGTGTGCCGTTGTTGCCAAGAAGGCTAATGGCATTTTGGGCTGTATTAGTAGGACAATTGCCAGCAGATTGAGGGAAGTGATTATTCCCCTCTATTCAGCACTGTTGAGGCCACACCTGGAGTATTGCGTCCAATTTTGGTCCCCTCACTACAGAAGGGATGTGGACAAATTGGAAAGAGTTCAGAGGAGGGCAACGGAAATGATTAGGGGGCTGGGGCACATGACTTATGAGGAAAGGCTGAGGGAACTGAGGTTATTTCGTCTGCAGAAGAGAAGAGTGAGGGGGGATTTGATAGGAGCCTTCAACTACCTGAAAGGGGGTTCCAAAGAGGATGGAGCTCAGCTGTTCTCAGTGGTGGCAGATGACAGAACAAGAAGCAATGGTATCAAGTTACAGTGTGGGAGGTCTATATTAGGAAACACTATTTCACTAGGAGGGTGGTGAGCACTGGAATGGGTTACCTAGGGAGGTGGTGGAATCTCCTCCTTAGAGATTTTTAAGGCCCAGTTTGACAAAGCCCTGGCTGGGATGATTTAGTTGGTGTTGATCCTGCTTTGAGCAGGGGTTGGATTAGATGACCTCCTGAGGTCTCTTCCAACCCTAATATTCTCTGATTGTAAGACCAGCTCAGTCAGGGTGGATAGTATTAGAACATCAGCAGCCTCAGCAGCAGAGGATTTTGTCTTAAGCCCCTGCCTGCACACTCAACTTCTCCCATGTCTCAGTCTTAGGCCGAGCAAATATGAACAGGTTGTAGGTATTCAAGACTGGGAACAGAACACAGGAACCTTATTGTCACTTAGCAACCTTAATGGTTTTTGTTGTTTTAGAATTCCCCACCTTTAATTACATTGCTCCTATTTTTCCTTTGCATAATTAAATCAGACATTTTTTAAACTGTGATTTATCAACCGTCTAACCAAGGCTTTTGCCTGCATACAACACACAGTGAAGTACCAGTCTACTACACTAGAAACTAGAGTCAGGGCTCTGATCCTGCAAAGTCTTGTGCATGTGCTTAAGTTTATACACTTATGAATAGTCCCATAAGTAGGGCCCTACCAAATTCACAGCCATGAAAAATGCGTCATGGACCATGAAATCTGGTCTTTTGTGTGGCTTTACACTATACTACACAGATTTCACAGAGAAGACCAGGGTTTCCAAAACTGGGGTCCTGACCCAAAAGGGAATTGGTTAGTGGGGTCACCAGGTTATTTTAGGGGGAGTTGCAGTATTGCCACCCTTACGTCTGCGCTGCCTTCAGAGCTGGGCATCCGGCCAACAGCTGTTGCTCTTCAGCCACACAGCTCTGAAGGCAGCACCCTGCCAGCAGCAGTGCAGACGAAGGGATGGCTGTACCATACCATGCCGCCCTTACTTCTGTGCTGCTGCCTTCAGAGCTGGGTGGCTGGAAAGTGGCAGCTGCTGACTGAGGGCCCAGATCTGCAGGCAGCAGTGCAGAAGTAAGGGTGCCAATACCAAACCAGGCCATCCTTACTTCTGTGATGCTGCTGGAGGTGGCTCAGCTTTCAGAGCTGGGCTCCAGCCACCACTCTCTAGTGAATTTTTTTGAGTTAATCATGTAAGTTAACAGCTCTAATTATTAGCAAATAAAAACAGTTGCTAAGCGATTAGACGATGATACTATGAAGCACTGACTAAGGCTATGTCTACACTAGCACTTTTGTCGGCAAAACTTTTGTCATCAGGGTGTGAAAAAAACACACCTGAGTGGCAAAAATTTCATCAACAAAAGCACCAGTGTGGACAGCGCTGTGTCGGTGGGAGAAGCTCTTAGTTTTGCCTATATAAGTGGTAGTGTAGATGTGGCCTAAGTCTCTCTGGTCACTTATCTGGGTGAACACAACTCTAGGTCTACACTACAGCCTATGTCAGGCAAAACAGATCCCGCCCCCACGCACCAGACTACAATTCCCAAGATGCCCTGGGCCCCCTCACGCACAGACTACAGTTCCCAGCATGCAGCGCTTATAAAGCGCACAGCGCCCAAGCTGCCCTGCGCTCCCTCTCCGCGCATGCGCCCCGGGCTGTCGCTCCCTGGCTGGCGGCTGCGGCGAGTCCCCGCTATGGAGTCCTACGATGTGATCGCGAACCAGCCCGTGGTGATAGATAACGTGAGTCCGGGCCCGGACCCCTCAGGCTGCCACCAGGGAAGGGGAGGCGGGAAAGACACGGCCGGCAGGATCCCTTTGTCACTGGGCCCCGCCCTGCTGCTCCCCCGCCGGGCGAGTCCCCTCAGCCCCGCCCCGTCCTGATTTGGGGCCCGCCCAGACACAGCAACGTGTCAACCGAACTCAATGAACGCTCTCTTTTCCGCTTTTTCATTGGCTCTCGCGCCTGTCAGTCACTGGAGGAGGGATCACCCTAACCTGCTGGTTCGACCGGTCTTACCTCCGTGGAGGTGTTCGGCACGGGAGTGTTTTGATGACCTGATTGGCTCTTTCTGCTGTCACTCACATGGGATGCCCTGTCCCTTAGCTAAACCTGACGAGCCCCGCCACTGTGTAATGTACGTGCAGTGATTGGCTACCATGGCTGTCTATCATAGGTATAGGCTAGGACCCCTCAAGTTCCATGGTCCGTTGCCCTGCCAGGACATCTGACCAGACTGGCAGGTTTGGGGTGAGGGGCTTGGAGAGGCTCTGCCCTGACCAGGCACCCAGCATGCACCGCTGACTTACCCAGGAGGAGTGGACCCTCTCAGAGACACAGCTCCCAGAATGCACTGCTCCATGCTGAGCGTAGAGGAGTATGCCATCTTCATGGAGATAACCGCTCCCAGTGTGCACCCTGTGGGGACAGCTCCCAGAATGCACTGCTCCATCTCCAGACCAGTCAGAAGGGAGGCTCACGGGAATGACTGCTCCCAGGACACACTGCACTGCCATGAGTTTAACAGTCGGGGCATGGCCTGCGGAGATGATAGGTTCTAGCCCATGGCCCTTCTCATTGTTTCAAGCCAGAACTGTAATTTCTATGAGAGACACCTCAGGATTATAGATGAGGTTGGCTCCATGCCTTAGTGATGTACTTTAGAATCCCATGCAGACAGTGGTTTCGTTAGCTCTGATCCACGAGGCCTCTCAACAGCAAGGACTATCCAGTAAAGGGCGAGAGAAGGAGGGGGATGATTTAGAGAGAACCTGTTTTGTTACAATGGGTCACACGCTCAGTCTCCTCCCTTCAGCCCCTTGATGCCAATATTCCAAACAAATTTTACTGTTCACATGTCAAATGAGGGGATCCTACCTGTGCTCTCATCCTTTTCCATCACCTTTGACAAAAGGATTCAGGAGTAATAAATGGGCTTGCTTGCCTTGCAACTCTGAACACACTCCCTGTTTTCTTGTACCTTGAAACTTTAGACCTTTTAGGCTCACTCTAGACATCCTAGCATGTCTGCCCTTATATGGGTGATTCCTAATTTCCCCTTATTCCATTTTTACTGTCCCTCCCAATTGCCATCTGGAAATCCACCCATCTCTTGAACTCTTTCATACCTCTTTGCCGATGTGCCTTTCCCAGTAACTAATTCCAAATATGTTTCAGTGTTGTGACTTGTATATGTCAGAATGGAAGGCGTGACTCTTGTTTCACTCTGCAGGGTTTGACTTGGTAGGCCTGGCTTTTTTTCCTTGTAGAGAGATTTTTCTGAACTGGAATACCATATCTTAATCCTTCAAACTTTGAAACCTGATCCAGACAGTTTGGTCCCCTCATGCCCTATTCTCCCACTAAGTCTGTGTGACCTTGGGCAGGCTGCTTAACCTCTCAGTGCTTTTGTTTTTCCATCAATAAAATGGGAATAGTGGTGCTTACCCACCTTGGCAAAAGGCTTTTGAGCTCCTAGGATGAGAGATGTGGGAGAAATGCAAAGGAAATATTATTAGAACTGAATGCTAATAATATGCAGATGCTACTAGGAGTCGAGCAAGGTATAAAGAGGCATATTAGCATATCTGGTTTCACTTTGTCCCTGACTAGTTAAACTGAGATTTTTTGCGGTATATGTGAGAGAAATAATCGAGTAGTTTATGTTGTGAGATCAGCATTTTTCACTGGCGAGGCTCCTAGATCAGGATCTTACAGTGACACTGCACTTTTGGGGCTGTCCATGAGTGATAGAGGACAGTGCTAGGAGAGAGAGAGAGAGAAAGTGGAAATAATACAGACAATATACTACTGTTCTGCACTTCTTTGTAGTGCCTTTCATCAGAGAGTCTCGAAGGGCCTTACAGAGTTGGGTGTTATCTGTTTTAGGCGTGTAAAATGAGGCAGTGAGGATAGAGAACAGACCCAGAGAGTCCCGATTCCAGTCCTGCTGTTACCACTAGTAATACCTACTTTTACCTATTACTGTTATTTATTGCCAGCTGTATACTCATGTTTCCAGCACCGGGCTTTTGTTGTACAAAGCTGGAGGTTGGGGTTGCTGCACAATACTGGCTTAACACTCCCTCTTTTTCCCATAAGTAAATTGTATATTACTTGAGTCCTCATTCTGCGATGAGTGCCTTGTGAGCAGATTGCTGCACCCCCATGGAGCCTCGCTGAAATCAGTGGATGGGTGGCCTTGGTGAACATAAATGAAACCAATCGAGGTGAAGGGTCAGATTCAGCACTGACTCCGCTGACCTCCGTGTAGTCGTCCCTGCTTACATGAGGCCTGGCCTGAGAGAGGGGAATCAGTGTGTCTTTGTGATCTGAATGTTGTTTTTTTTCCACTGCTGATACAGCACTACTGGATATTGTTTCTTTGAGTGAATGGTTTTTTATGCTCTTGACGTTGTCAAAAGAATATCTACCCAAATGGAAGTGAAAGAGGAAGTGTTATTTCCATCAAGAGTGAGACCAGAGTAGATTTAATCTGTCAATGAATTCCATGTTTATTCAGATCATAAACCCCTTCAAGATTAGTGAATCAGGCCATGGCTACACTGGCATTTTACAGCGCTGCAACTTTCGCGCTCAGGGTGTGAAAAAACACCCCCTGAGCGCATGCAAGAAAGCGCTGTAAAAGCCTCAGTGTAATCAGGGCCGACAGCGCTGGAGCGCGGCTCCCAGCGCTGCAAGCTACACCCGTAAGGGATGTGGTTTACATGCAGTGCTGGGAGAGCTCTCTCCCAGCGCTGGCGCTCCGACCACACTCACACTTCAAAGCGCTGCCATGGCAGCGCTTTGAAATGTCAAATGTAGCCATACCCTTAGTTTTGTAGTCCACTACAAAGCTGGTGAAAGGGCTGTGCTTGGGTAGCACGCTCCCAAAGTTTAGGTATTGTAAACAAAATATATTTTCACTGACTTCAAAACAATCTTTAGGGTTTTTTTCCATATTTAAAATGCAAA